>NC_068346.1:21585118-21756793 GCF_014633365.1 Diospyros lotus | reverse complement strand
AACCTTTTGGTTGTTTAATGTTGAAACAAAAAGTACTAGCGATCAAATCGACAATAGGACGTAAGCGTTAATTTCTTCATTTTTCCCGACTTTGGTCGAAAAAAATAATTTCTTTTTTTTTTTTTTGTCAATTTTCAATGGTGGAATGAAGATAATTTCATTATGTTTTAAGTGTAGTTTTATTTGGAAGTGTAATTGAAATATTCAAAAGATTAGGGGTTTAACTTGATTTTCGGTACAATTATGAGTAACCGAATGGATTGGAGGGAGTGCTCCGAAATCAAGATATCTAAAACAATTATATGAAACGAACCAGAATTTCGATACGATTATTATGACATCGAAAAAAATCTGATCGGAAACAGTTTTTTGTGCAGCTAAAAATCAGGCCGAAAAGACGAATCGTCGTAATTCGTTCACAAAAAGTCAATTGAACTCAAAATACACTTTAATTTAGTTATTAGAACAACCTTTTGGTTGTTTAATGTTGAAACAAAAGTACTAGCGATCAAATCGAACAATAGGACGTAAGCGTAATTTCTTCATTTTTCCCGACTTTGGTCGAAAAAAGAAATTTCTTTTTTTTTTTTGTCAATTTTCAATGGTGGAATGAAGATAATTTCATATGGTTTTAAGTGTAGTTTTATTTGGAAGTGTAATTGAAATATTCAAAAGATTAGGGGTTTAACTTGATTTTCGGTACAATTATGAGTAACCGAATGGATTGGAGGGAGTGCTCCGAAATCAAGATATCTAAAAACAATTATATGAAACGAACCAGAATTTCGATACGATTATTATGACATCGAAAAAAATCTGATCGGAAACAGTTTTTTGTGCAGCTAAAAATCAGGCCGAAAAGACGAATCGTCGTAATTCGTTCACAAAAAGTCAATTGAACTCAAAATACACTTTAATTTAGTTATTAGAACAACCTTTTGATTGTTTAATGTTGAAACAAAAGTACTAGCGATCAAATCGAACAATAGGACGTAAGCGTAATTTCTTCATTTTTCCCGACTTTGGTCGAAAAAAGAAATTTCTTTTTTTTTTTGTCAATTTTCAATGGTGGAATGAAGATAATTTCATATGGTTTTAAGTGTAGTTTTATTTGGAAGTGTAATTGAAATATTCAAAAGATTAGGGGTTTAACTTGATTTTCGGTACAATTATGAGTAACCGAATGGATTGGAGGGAGTGCTCCGAAATCAAGATATCTAAAAACAATTATATGAAACGAACCAGAATTTCGATACGATTATTATGACATCGAAAAAAATCTGATCGGAAACAGTTTTTTGTGCAGCTAAAAATCAGGCCGAAAAGACGAATCGTCGTAATTCGTTCACAAAAAGTCAATTGAACTCAAAATACACTTTAATTTAGTTATTAGAACAACCTTTTGGTTGTTTAATGTTGAAACAAAAGTACTAGCGATCAAATCGAACAATAGGACGTAAGCGTAATTTCTTCATTTTTCCCGACTTTGGTCGAAAAAAGAAATTTCTTTTTTTTTTTTGTCAATTTTCAATGGTGGAATGAAGATAATTTCATATGGTTTTAAGTGTAGTTTTATTTGGAAGTGTAATTGAAATATTCAAAAGATTAGGGGTTTAACTTGATTTTCGGTACAATTATGAGTAACCGAATGGATTGGAGGGAGTGCTCCGAAATCAAGATATCTAAAAACAATTATATGAAACGAACCAGAATTTCGATACGATTATTATGACATCGAAAAAAATCTGATCGGAAACAGTTTTTTGTGCAGCTAAAAATCAGGCCGAAAAGACGAATCGTCGTAATTCGTTCACAAAAAGTCAATTGAACTCAAAATACACTTTAATTTAGTTATTAGAACAACCTTTTGGTTGTTTAATGTTGAAACAAAAGTACTAGCGATCAAATCGAACAATAGGACGTAAGCGTAATTTCTTCATTTTTCCCGACTTTGGTCGAAAAAAGAAATTTCTTTTTTTTTTTTGTCAATTTTCAATGGTGGAATGAAGATAATTTCATATGCTTTTAAGTGTAGTTTTATTTGGAAGTGTAATTGAAATATTCAAAAGATTAGGGGTTTAACTTGATTTTCGGTACAATTATGAGTAACCGAATGGATTGGAGGGAGTGCTCCGAAATCAAGATATCTAAAAACAATTATATGAAACGAACCAGAATTTCGATACGATTATTATGACATCGAAAAAAATCTGATCGGAAACAGTTTTTTGTGCAGCTAAAAATCAGGCCGAAAAGACGAATCGTCGTAATTCGTTCACAAAAAGTCAATTGAACTCAAAATACACTTTAATTTAGTTATTAGAACAACCTTTTGATTGTTTAATGTTGAAACAAAAGTACTAGCGATCAAATCGAACAATAGGACGTAAGCGTAATTTCTTCATTTTTCCCGACTTTGGTCGAAAAAAGAAATTTCTTTTTTTTTTTTGTCAATTTTCAATGGTGGAATGAAGATAATTTCATATGGTTTTAAGTGTAGTTTTATTTGGAAGTGTAATTGAAATATTCAAAAGATTAGGGGTTTAACTTGATTTTCGGTACAATTATGAGTAACCGAATGGATTGGAGGGAGTGCTCCGAAATCAAGATATCTAAAAACAATTATATGAAACGAACCAGAATTTCGATACGATTATTATGACATCGAAAAAAATCTGATCGGAAACAGTTTTTTGTGCAGCTAAAAATCAGGCCGAAAAGACGAATCGTCGTAATTCGTTCACAAAAAGTCAATTGAACTCAAAATACACTTTAATTTAGTTATTAGAACAACCTTTTGGTTGTTTAATGTTGAAACAAAAGTACTAGCGATCAAATCGAACAATAGGACGTAAGCGTAATTTCTTCATTTTTCCCGACTTTGGTCGAAAAAAGAAATTTCTTTTTTTTTTTTGTCAATTTTCAATGGTGGAATGAAGATAATTTCATATGGTTTTAAGTGTAGTTTTATTTGGAAGTGTAATTGAAATATTCAAAAGATTAGGGGTTTAACTTGATTTTCGGTACAATTATGAGTAACCGAATGGATTGGAGGGAGTGCTCCGAAATCAAGATATCTAAAAACAATTATATGAAACGAACCAGAATTTCGATACGATTATTATGACATCGAAAAAAATCTGATCGGAAACAGTTTTTTGTGCAGCTAAAAATCAGGCCGAAAAGACGAATCGTCGTAATTCGTTCACAAAAAGTCAATTGAACTCAAAATACACTTTAATTTAGTTATTAGAACAACCTTTTGATTGTTTAATGTTGAAACAAAAGTACTAGCGATCAAATCGAACAATAGGACGTAAGCGTAATTTCTTCATTTTTCCCGACTTTGGTCGAAAAAAGAAATTCTTTTTTTTTTTTTGTCAATTTTCAATGGTGGAATGAAGATAATTTCATATGGTTTTAAGTGTAGTTTTATTTGGAAGTGTAATTGAAATATTCAAAAGATTAGGGGTTTAACTTGATTTTCGGTACAATTATGAGTAACCGAATGGATTGGAGGGAGTGCTCCGAAATCAAGATATCTAAAAACAATTATATGAAACGAACCAGAATTTCGATACGATTATTATGACATCGAAAAAAATCTGATCGGAAACAGTTTTTTGTGCAGCTAAAAATCAGGCCGAAAAGACGAATCGTCGTAATTCGTTCACAAAAAGTCAATTGAACTCAAAATACACTTTAATTTAGTTATTAGAACAACCTTTTGGTTGTTTAATGTTGAAACAAAAGTACTAGCGATCAAATCGAACAATAGGACGTAAGCGTAATTTCTTCATTTTTCCCGACTTTGGTCGAAAAAAGAAATTTCTTTTTTTTTTTGTCAATTTTCAATGGTGGAATGAAGATAATTTCATATGCTTTTAAGTGTAGTTTTATTTGGAAGTGTAATTGAAATATTCAAAAGATTAGGGGTTTAACTTGATTTTCGGTACAATTATGAGTAACCGAATGGATTGGAGGGAGTGCTCCGAAATCAAGATATCTAAAAACAATTATATGAAACGAACCAGAATTTCGATACGATTATTATGACATCGAAAAAAATCTGATCGGAAACAGTTTTTTGTGCAGCTAAAAATCAGGCCGAAAAGACGAATCGTCGTAATTCGTTCACAAAAAGTCAATTGAACTCAAAATACACTTTAATTTAGTTATTAGAACAACCTTTTGGTTGTTTAATGTTGAAACAAAAGTACTAGCGATCAAATCGAACAATAGGACGTAAGCGTAATTTCTTCATTTTTCCCGACTTTGGTCGAAAAAAGAAATTTCTTTTTTTTTTTTTGTCAATTTTCAATGGTGGAATGAAGATAATTTCATATGGTTTTTAAGTGTAGTTTTATTTGGAAGTGTAATTGAAATATTCAAAAGATTAGGGTTTAACTTGATTTTCGGTACAATTATGAGTAACCGAATGGATTGGAGGGAGTGCTCCGAAATCAAGATATCTAAAAACAATTATATGAAACGAACCAGAATTTCGATACGATTATTATGACATCGAAAAAAATCTGATCGGAAACAGTTTTTTGTGCAGCTAAAAATCAGGCCGAAAAGACGAATCGTCGTAATTCGTTCACAAAAAGTCAATTGAACTCAAAATACACTTTAATTTAGTTATTAGAACAACCTTTTGATTGTTTAATGTTGAAACAAAAGTACTAGCGATCAAATCGAACAATAGGACGTAAGCGTAATTTCTTCATTTTTCCCGACTTTGGTCGAAAAAAGAAATTTCTTTTTTTTTTTGTCAATTTTCAATGGTGGAATGAAGATAATTTCATATGGTTTTAAGTGTAGTTTTATTTGGAAGTGTAATTGAAATATTCAAAAGATTAGGGGTTTAACTTGATTTTCGGTACAATTATGAGTAACCGAATGGATTGGAGGGAGTGCTCCGAAATCAAGATATCTAAAAACAATTATATGAAACGAACCAGAATTTCGATACGATTATTATGACATCGAAAAAAATCTGATCGGAAACAGTTTTTTGTGCAGCTAAAAATCAGGCCGAAAAGACGAATCGTCGTAATTCGTTCACAAAAAGTCAATTGAAC
Organism: Diospyros lotus; assembly: GCF_014633365.1. Classification (NCBI taxonomy): domain Eukaryota; kingdom Viridiplantae; phylum Streptophyta; class Magnoliopsida; order Ericales; family Ebenaceae; genus Diospyros; species Diospyros lotus. The sequence goes on along the minus strand of NC_068346.1, from coordinate 21,751,709 downwards.
TCAAAATACACTTTAATTTAGTTATTAGAACAACCTTTTGATTGTTTAATGTTGAAACAAAAGTACTAGCGATCAAATCGAACAATAGGACGTAAGCGTAATTTCTTCATTTTTCCCGACTTTGGTCGAAAAAAGAAATTTCTTTTTTTTTTTTTGTCAATTTTCAATGGTGGAATGAAGATAATTTCATATGGTTTTAAGTGTAGTTTTATTTGGAAGTGTAATTGAAATATTCAAAAGATTAGGGGTTTAACTTGATTTTCGGTACAATTATGAGTAACCGAATGGATTGGAGGGAGTGCTCCGAAATCAAGATATCTAAAAACAATTATATGAAACGAACCAGAATTTCGATACGATTATTATGACATCGAAAAAAATCTGATCGGAAACAGTTTTTTGTGCAGCTAAAAATCAGGCCGAAAAGACGAATCGTCGTAATTCGTTCACAAAAAGTCAATTGAACTCAAAATACACTTTAATTTAGTTATTAGAACAACCTTTTGGTTGTTTAATGTTGAAACAAAAGTACTAGCGATCAAATCGAACAATAGGACGTAAGCGTAATTTCTTCATTTTTCCCGACTTTGGTCGAAAAAAGAAATTTCTTTTTTTTTTTGTCAATTTTCAATGGTGGAATGAAGATAATTTCATATGGTTTTAAGTGTAGTTTTATTTGGAAGTGTAATTGAAATATTCAAAAGATTAGGGGTTTAACTTGATTTTCGGTACAATTATGAGTAACCGAATGGATTGGAGGGAGTGCTCCGAAATCAAGATATCTAAAAACAATTATATGAAACGAACCAGAATTTCGATACGATTATTATGACATCGAAAAAATCTGATCGGAAACAGTTTTTTGTGCAGCTAAAATCAGGCCGAAAGACGAATCGTCGTAATTCGTTCACAAAAAGTCAATTGAACTCAAAATACACTTTAATTTAGTTATTAGAACAACCTTTTGATTGTTTAATGTTGAAACAAAAGTACTAGCGATCAAATCGAACAATAGGACGTAAGCGTAATTTCTTCATTTTTCCCGACTTTGGTCGAAAAAAGAAATTTCTTTTTTTTTTTTTGTCAATTTTCAATGGTGGAATGAAGATAATTTCATATGGTTTTAAGTGTAGTTTTATTTGGAAGTGTAATTGAAATATTCAAAAGATTAGGGGTTTAACTTGATTTTCGGTACAATTATGAGTAACCGAATGGATTGGAGGGAGTGCTCCGAAATCAAGATATCTAAAAACAATTATATGAAAAGAACCAGAATTTCGATACGATTATTATGACATCGAAAAAATCTGATCGGAAACAGTTTTTTGTGCAGCTAAAAATCAGGCCGAAAAGACGAATCGTCGTAATTCGTTCACAAAAAGTCAATTGAACTCAAAATACACTTTAATTTAGTTATTAGAACAACCTTTTGGTTGTTTAATGTTGAAACAAAAGTACTAGCGATCAAATCGAACAATAGGACGTAAGCGTAATTTCTTCATTTTTCCCGACTTTGGTCGAAAAAAGAAATTTCTTTTTTTTTTTGTCAATTTTCAATGGTGGAATGAAGATAATTTCATATGGTTTTAAGTGTAGTTTTATTTGGAAGTGTAATTGAAATATTCAAAAGATTAGGGGTTTAACTTGATTTTCGGTACAATTATGAGTAACCGAATGGATTGGAGGGAGTGCTCCGAAATCAAGATATCTAAAAACAATTATATGAAACGAACCAGAATTTCGATACGATTATTATGACATCGAAAAAAATCTGATCGGAAACAGTTTTTTGTGCAGCTAAAAATCAGGCCGAAAAGACGAATCGTCGTAATTCGTTCACAAAAAGTCAATTGAACTCAAAATACACTTTAATTTAGTTATTAGAACAACCTTTTGATTGTTTAATGTTGAAACAAAAGTACTAGCGATCAAATCGAACAATAGGACGTAAGCGTAATTTCTTCATTTTTCCCGACTTTGGTCGAAAAAAGAAATTTCTTTTTTTTTTTGTCAATTTTCAATGGTGGAATGAAGATAATTTCATATGGTTTTAAGTGTAGTTTTATTTGGAAGTGTAATTGAAATATTCAAAAGATTAGGGGTTTAACTTGATTTTCGGTACAATTATGAGTAACCGAATGGATTGGAGGGAGTGCTCCGAAATCAAGATATCTAAAAACAATTATATGAAACGAACCAGAATTTCGATACGATTATTATGACATCGAAAAAAATCTGATCGGAAACAGTTTTTTGTGCAGCTAAAAATCAGGCCGAAAAGACGAATCGTCGTAATTCGTTCACAAAAAGTCAATTGAACTCAAAATACACTTTAATTTAGTTATTAGAACAACCTTTTGGTTGTTTAATGTTGAAACAAAAGTACTAGCGATCAAATCGAACAATAGGACGTAAGCGTAATTTCTTCATTTTTCCCGACTTTGGTCGAAAAAAGAAATTTCTTTTTTTTTTTGTCAATTTTCAATGGTGGAATGAAGATAATTTCATATGGTTTTAAGTGTAGTTTTATTTGGAAGTGTAATTGAAATATTCAAAAGATTAGGGGTTTAACTTGATTTTCGGTACAATTATGAGTAACCGAATGGATTGGAGGGAGTGCTCCGAAATCAAGATATCTAAAAACAATTATATGAAACGAACCAGAATTTCGATACGATTATTATGACATCGAAAAAAATCTGATCGGAAACAGTTTTTTGTGCAGCTAAAAATCAGGCCGAAAAGACGAATCGTCGTAATTCGTTCACAAAAAGTCAATTGAACTCAAAATACACTTTAATTTAGTTATTAGAACAACCTTTTGGTTGTTTAATGTTGAAACAAAAGTACTAGCGATCAAATCGAACAATAGGACGTAAGCGTAATTTCTTCATTTTTCCCGACTTTGGTCGAAAAAAGAAATTTCTTTTTTTTTTTGTCAATTTTCAATGGTGGAATGAAGATAATTTCATATGGTTTTAAGTGTAGTTTTATTTGGAAGTGTAATTGAAATATTCAAAAGATTAGGGGTTTAACTTGATTTTCGGTACAATTATGAGTAACCGAATGGATTGGAGGGAGTGCTCCGAAATCAAGATATCTAAAAACAATTATATGAAACGAACCAGAATTTCGATACGATTATTATGACATCGAAAAAAATCTGATCGGAAACAGTTTTTTGTGCAGCTAAAAATCAGGCCGAAAAGACGAATCGTCGTAATTCGTTCACAAAAAGTCAATTGAACTCAAAATACACTTTAATTTAGTTATTAGAACAACCTTTTGGTTGTTTAATGTTGAAACAAAAGTACTAGCGATCAAATCGAACAATAGGACGTAAGCGTAATTTCTTCATTTTTCCCGACTTTGGTCGAAAAAAGAAATTTTTTTTTTTTTTGTCAATTTTCAATGGTGGAATGAAGATAATTTCATATGGTTTTAAGTGTAGTTTTATTTGGAAGTGTAATTGAAATATTCAAAAGATTAGGGGTTTAACTTGATTTTCGGTACAATTATGAGTAACCGAATGGATTGGAGGGAGTGCTCCGAAATCAAGATATCTAAAAACAATTATATGAAACGAACCAGAATTTCGATACGATTATTATGACATCGAAAAAAATCTGATCGGAAACAGTTTTTTGTGCAGCTAAAAATCAGGCCGAAAAGACGAATCGTCGTAATTCGTTCACAAAAAGTCAATTGAACTCAAAATACACTTTAATTTAGTTATTAGAACAACCTTTTGGTTGTTTAATGTTGAAACAAAAGTACTAGCGATCAAATCGAACAATAGGACGTAAGCGTAATTTCTTCATTTTTCCCGACTTTGGTCGAAAAAAGAAATTTCTTTTTTTTTTGTCAATTTTCAATGGTGGAATGAAGATAATTTCATATGGTTTTAAGTGTAGTTTTATTTGGAAGTGTAATTGAAATATTCAAAAGATTAGGGGTTTAACTTGATTTTCGGTACAATTATGAGTAACCGAATGGATTGGAGGGAGTGCTCCGAAATCAAGATATCTAAAAACAATTATATGAAACGAACCAGAATTTCGATACGATTATTATGACATCGAAAAAAATCTGATCGGAAACAGTTTTTTGTGCAGCTAAAAATCAGGCCGAAAAGACGAATCGTCGTAATTCGTTCACAAAAAGTCAATTGAACTCAAAATACACTTTAATTTAGTTATTAGAACAACCTTTTGGTTGTTTAATGTTGAAACAAAAGTACTAGCGATCAAATCGAACAATAGGACGTAAGCGTAATTTCTTCATTTTTCCCGACTTTGGTCGAAAAAAGAAATTTCTTTTTTTTTTTTGTCAATTTTCAATGGTGGAATGAAGATAATTTCATATGGTTTTAAGTGTAGTTTTATTTGGAAGTGTAATTGAAATATTCAAAAGATTAGGGGTTTAACTTGATTTTCGGTACAATTATGAGTAACCGAATGGATTGGAGGGAGTGCTCCGAAATCAAGATATCTAAAAACAATTATATGAAACGAACCAGAATTTCGATACGATTATTATGACATCGAAAAAAATCTGATCGGAAACAGTTTTTTGTGCAGCTAAAAATCAGGCCGAAAAGACGAATCGTCGTAATTCGTTCACAAAAAGTCAATTGAACTCAAAATACACTTTAATTTAGTTATTAGAACAACCTTTTGGTTGTTTAATGTTGAAACAAAAGTACTAGCGATCAAATCGAACAATAGGACGTAAGCGTAATTTCTTCATTTTTCCCGACTTTGGTCGAAAAAAGAAATTTTTTTTTTTTTTTGTCAATTTTCAATGGTGGAATGAAGATAATTTCATATGGTTTTAAGTGTAGTTTTATTTGGAAGTGTAATTGAAATATTCAAAAGATTAGGGGTTTAACTTGATTTTCGGTACAATTATGAGTAACCGAATGGATTGGAGGGAGTGCTCCGAAATCAAGATATCTAAAAACAATTATATGAAACGAACCAGAATTTCGATACGATTATTATGACATCGAAAAAAATCTGATCGGAAACAGTTTTTTGTGCAGCTAAAAATCAGGCCGAAAAGACGAATCGTCGTAATTCGTTCACAAAAAGTCAATTGAACTCAAAATACACTTTAATTTAGTTATTAGAACAACCTTTTGGTTGTTTAATGTTGAAACAAAAGTACTAGCGATCAAATCGAACAATAGGACGTAAGCGTAATTTCTTCATTTTTCCCGACTTTGGTCGAAAAAAGAAATTTCTTTTTTTTTTTTGTCAATTTTCAATGGTGGAATGAAGATAATTTCATATGGTTTTAAGTGTAGTTTTATTTGGAAGTGTAATTGAAATATTCAAAAGATTAGGGGTTTAACTTGATTTTCGGTACAATTATGAGTAACCGAATGGATTGGAGGGAGTGCTCCGAAATCAAGATATCTAAAAACAATTATATGAAACGAACCAGAATTTCGATACGATTATTATGACATCGAAAAAAATCTGATCGGAAACAGTTTTTTGTGCAGCTAAAAATCAGGCCGAAAAGACGAATCGTCGTAATTCGTTCACAAAAAGTCAATTGAACTCAAAATACACTTTAATTTAGTTATTAGAACAACCTTTTGGTTGTTTAATGTTGAAACAAAAGTACTAGCGATCAAATCGAACAATAGGACGTAAGCGTAATTTCTTCATTTTTCCCGACTTTGGTCGAAAAAAAAAATTTCTTTTTTTTTTTGTCAATTTTCAATGGTGGAATGAAGATAATTTCATATGGTTTTAAGTGTAGTTTTATTTGGAAGTGTAATTGAAATATTCAAAAGATTAGGGGTTTAACTTGATTTTCGGTACAATTATGAGTAACCGAATGGATTGGAGGGAGTGCTCCGAAATCAAGATATCTAAAAACAATTATATGAAACGAACCAGAATTTCGATACGATTATTATGACATCGAAAAAAATCTGATCGGAAACAGTTTTTTGTGCAGCTAAAAATCAGGCCGAAAAGACGAATCGTCGTAATTCGTTCACAAAAAGTCAATTGAACTCAAAATACACTTTAATTTAGTTATTAGAACAACCTTTTGGTTGTTTAATGTTGAAACAAAAGTACTAGCGATCAAATCGAACAATAGGACGTAAGCGTAATTTCTTCATTTTTCCCGACTTTGGTCGAAAAAAGAAATTTCTTTTTTTTTTGTCAATTTTCAATGGTGGAATGAAGATAATTTCATATGGTTTTAAGTGTAGTTTTATTTGGAAGTGTAATTGAAATATTCAAAAGATTAGGGGTTTAACTTGATTTTCGGTACAATTATGAGTAACCGAATGGATTGGAGGGAGTGCTCCGAAATCAAGATATCTAAAAACAATTATATGAAACGAACCAGAATTTCGATACGATTATTATGACATCGAAAAAAATCTGATCGGAAACAGTTTTTTGTGCAGCTAAAAATCAGGCCGAAAAGACGAATCGTCGTAATTCGTTCACAAAAAGTCAATTGAACTCAAAATACACTTTAATTTAGTTATTAGAACAACCTTTTGGTTGTTTAATGTTGAAACAAAAGTACTAGCGATCAAATCGAACAATAGGACGTAAGCGTAATTTCTTCATTTTTCCCGACTTTGGTCGAAAAAAGAAATTTCTTTTTTTTTTTGTCAATTTTCAATGGTGGAATGAAGATAATTTCATATGGTTTTAAGTGTAGTTTTATTTGGAAGTGTAATTGAAATATTCAAAAGATTAGGGGTTTAACTTGATTTTCGGTACAATTATGAGTAACCGAATGGATTGGAGGGAGTGCTCCGAAATCAAGATATCTAAAAACAATTATATGAAACGAACCAGAATTTCGATACGATTATTATGACATCGAAAAAAATCTGATCGGAAACAGTTTTTTGTGCAGCTAAAAATCAGGCCGAAAAGACGAATCGTCGTAATTCGTTCACAAAAAGTCAATTGAACTCAAAATACACTTTAATTTAGTTATTAGAACAACCTTTTGGTTGTTTAATGTTGAAACAAAAGTACTAGCGATCAAATCGAACAATAGGACGTAAGCGTAATTTCTTCATTTTTCCCGACTTTGGTCGAAAAAAGAAATTTCTTTTTTTTTTTTGTCAATTTTCAATGGTGGAATGAAGATAATTTCATATGGTTTTAAGTGTAGTTTTATTTGGAAGTGTAATTGAAATATTCAAAAGATTAGGGGTTTAACTTGATTTTCGGTACAATTATGAGTAACCGAATGGATTGGAGGGAGTGCTCCGAAATCAAGATATCTAAAAACAATTATATGAAACGAACCAGAATTTCGATACGATTATTATGACATCGAAAAAAATCTGATCGGAAACAGTTTTTTGTGCAGCTAAAAATCAGGCCGAAAAGACGAATCGTCGTAATTCGTTCACAAAAAGTCAATTGAACTCAAAATACACTTTAATTTAGTTATTAGAACAACCTTTTGGTTGTTTAATGTTGAAACAAAAGTACTAGCGATCAAATCGAACAATAGGACGTAAGCGTAATTTCTTCATTTTTCCCGACTTTGGTCGAAAAAAGAAATTTCTTTTTTTTTTTTGTCAATTTTCAATGGTGGAATGAAGATAATTTCATATGGTTTTAAGTGTAGTTTTATTTGGAAGTGTAATTGAAATATTCAAAAGATTAGGGGTTTAACTTGATTTTCGGTACAATTATGAGTAACCGAATGGATTGGAGGGAGTGCTCCGAAATCAAGATATCTAAAAACAATTATATGAAACGAACCAGAATTTCGATACGATTATTATGACATCGAAAAAAATCTGATCGGAAACAGTTTTTTGTGCAGCTAAAAATCAGGCCGAAAAGACGAATCGTCGTAATTCGTTCACAAAAAGTCAATTGAACTCAAAATACACTTTAATTTAGTTATTAGAACAACCTTTTGGTTGTTTAATGTTGAAACAAAAGTACTAGCGATCAAATCGAACAATAGGACGTAAGCGTAATTTCTTCATTTTTCCCGACTTTGGTCGAAAAAAGAAATTTCTTTTTTTTTTTGTCAATTTTCAATGGTGGAATGAAGATAATTTCATATGGTTTTAAGTGTAGTTTTATTTGGAAGTGTAATTGAAATATTCAAAAGATTAGGGGTTTAACTTGATTTTCGGTACAATTATGAGTAACCGAATGGATTGGAGGGAGTGCTCCGAAATCAAGATATCTAAAAACAATTATATGAAACGAACCAGAATTTCGATACGATTATTATGACATCGAAAAAAATCTGATCGGAAACAGTTTTTTGTGCAGCTAAAAATCAGGCCGAAAAGACGAATCGTCGTAATTCGTTCACAAAAAGTCAATTGAACTCAAAATACACTTTAATTTAGTTATTAGAACAACCTTTTGGTTGTTTAATGTTGAAACAAAAGTACTAGCGATCAAATCGAACAATAGGACGTAAGCGTAATTTCTTCATTTTTCCCGACTTTGGTCGAAAAAAGAAATTTCTTTTTTTTTTGTCAATTTTCAATGGTGGAATGAAGATAATTTCATATGGTTTTAAGTGTAGTTTTATTTGGAAGTGTAATTGAAATATTCAAAAGATTAGGGGTTTAACTTGATTTTCGGTACAATTATGAGTAACCGAATGGATTGGAGGGAGTGCTCCGAAATCAAGATATCTAAAAACAATTATATGAAACGAACCAGAATTTCGATACGATTATTATGACATCGAAAAAAATCTGATCGGAAACAGTTTTTTGTGCAGCTAAAAATCAGGCCGAAAAGACGAATCGTCGTAATTCGTTCACAAAAAGTCAATTGAACTCAAAATACACTTTAATTTAGTTATTAGAACAACCTTTTGGTTGTTTAATGTTGAAACAAAAGTACTAGCGATCAAATCGAACAATAGGACGTAAGCGTAATTTCTTCATTTTTCCCGACTTTGGTCGAAAAAAGAAATTTCTTTTTTTTTTTGTCAATTTTCAATGGTGGAATGAAGATAATTTCATATGGTTTTAAGTGTAGTTTTATTTGGAAGTGTAATTGAAATATTCAAAAGATTAGGGGTTTAACTTGATTTTCGGTACAATTATGAGTAACCGAATGGATTGGAGGGAGTGCTCCGAAATCAAGATATCTAAAAACAATTATATGAAACGAACCAGAATTTCGATACGATTATTATGACATCGAAAAAAATCTGATCGGAAACAGTTTTTTGTGCAGCTAAAAATCAGGCCGAAAAGACGAATCGTCGTAATTCGTTCACAAAAAGTCAATTGAACTCAAAATACACTTTAATTTAGTTATTAGAACAACCTTTTGGTTGTTTAATGTTGAAACAAAAGTACTAGCGATCAAATCGAACAATAGGACGTAAGCGTAATTTCTTCATTTTTCCCGACTTTGGTCGAAAAAAGAAATTTCTTTTTTTTTTTTGTCAATTTTCAATGGTGGAATGAAGATAATTTCATATGGTTTTAAGTGTAGTTTTATTTGGAAGTGTAATTGAAATATTCAAAAGATTAGGGGTTTAACTTGATTTTCGGTACAATTATGAGTAACCGAATGGATTGGAGGGAGTGCTCCGAAATCAAGATATCTAAAAACAATTATATGAAACGAACCAGAATTTCGATACGATTATTATGACATCGAAAAAAATCTGATCGGAAACAGTTTTTTGTGCAGCTAAAAATCAGGCCGAAAAGACGAATCGTCGTAATTCGTTCACAAAAAGTCAATTGAACTCAAAATACACTTTAATTTAGTTATTAGAACAACCTTTTGGTTGTTTAATGTTGAAACAAAAGTACTAGCGATCAAATCGAACAATAGGACGTAAGCGTAATTTCTTCATTTTTCCCGACTTTGGTCGAAAAAAGAAATTTCTTTTTTTTTTTGTCAATTTTCAATGGTGGAATGAAGATAATTTCATATGGTTTTAAGTGTAGTTTTATTTGGAAGTGTAATTGAAATATTCAAAAGATTAGGGGTTTAACTTGATTTTCGGTACAATTATGAGTAACCGAATGGATTGGAGGGAGTGCTCCGAAATCAAGATATCTAAAAACAATTATATGAAACGAACCAGAATTTCGATACGATTATTATGACATCGAAAAAAATCTGATCGGAAACAGTTTTTTGTGCAGCTAAAAATCAGGCCGAAAAGACGAATCGTCGTAATTCGTTCACAAAAAGTCAATTGAACTCAAAATACACTTTAATTTAGTTATTAGAACAACCTTTTGGTTGTTTAATGTTGAAACAAAAGTACTAGCGATCAAATCGAACAATAGGACGTAAGCGTAATTTCTTCATTTTTCCCGACTTTGGTCGAAAAAAGAAATTTCTTTTTTTTTTTGTCAATTTTCAATGGTGGAATGAAGATAATTTCATATGGTTTTAAGTGTAGTTTTATTTGGAAGTGTAATTGAAATATTCAAAAGATTAGGGGTTTAACTTGATTTTCGGTACAATTATGAGTAACCGAATGGATTGGAGGGAGTGCTCCGAAATCAAGATATCTAAAAACAATTATATGAAACGAACCAGAATTTCGATACGATTATTATGACATCGAAAAAAATCTGATCGGAAACAGTTTTTTGTGCAGCTAAAAATCAGGCCGAAAAGACGAATCGTCGTAATTCGTTCACAAAAAGTCAATTGAACTCAAAATACACTTTAATTTAGTTATTAGAACAACCTTTTGGTTGTTTAATGTTGAAACAAAAGTACTAGCGATCAAATCGAACAATAGGACGTAAGCGTAATTTCTTCATTTTTCCCGACTTTGGTCGAAAAAAGAAATTTCTTTTTTTTTTTGTCAATTTTCAATGGTGGAATGAAGATAATTTCATATGGTTTTAAGTGTAGTTTTATTTGGAAGTGTAATTGAAATATTCAAAAGATTAGGGGTTTAACTTGATTTTCGGTACAATTATGAGTAACCGAATGGATTGGAGGGAGTGCTCCGAAATCAAGATATCTAAAAACAATTATATGAAACGAACCAGAATTTCGATACGATTATTATGACATCGAAAAAAATCTGATCGGAAACAGTTTTTTGTGCAGCTAAAAATCAGGCCGAAAAGACGAATCGTCGTAATTCGTTCACAAAAAGTCAATTGAACTCAAAATACACTTTAATTTAGTTATTAGAACAACCTTTTGGTTGTTTAATGTTGAAACAAAAGTACTAGCGATCAAATCGAACAATAGGACGTAAGCGTAATTTCTTCATTTTTCCCGACTTTGGTCGAAAAAAGAAATTTCTTTTTTTTTTTTGTCAATTTTCAATGGTGGAATGAAGATAATTTCATATGGTTTTAAGTGTAGTTTTATTTGGAAGTGTAATTGAAATATTCAAAAGATTAGGGGTTTAACTTGATTTTCGGTACAATTATGAGTAACCGAATGGATTGGAGGGAGTGCTCCGAAATCAAGATATCTAAAAACAATTATATGAAACGAACCAGAATTTCGATACGATTATTATGACATCGAAAAAAATCTGATCGGAAACAGTTTTTTGTGCAGCTAAAAATCAGGCCGAAAAGACGAATCGTCGTAATTCGTTCACAAAAAGTCAATTGAACTCAAAATACACTTTAATTTAGTTATTAGAACAACCTTTTGGTTGTTTAATGTTGAAACAAAAGTACTAGCGATCAAATCGAACAATAGGACGTAAGCGTAATTTCTTCATTTTTCCCGACTTTGGTCGAAAAAAGAAATTTCTTTTTTTTTTTGTCAATTTTCAATGGTGGAATGAAGATAATTTCATATGGTTTTAAGTGTAGTTTTATTTGGAAGTGTAATTGAAATATTCAAAAGATTAGGGGTTTAACTTGATTTTCGGTACAATTATGAGTAACCGAATGGATTGGAGGGAGTGCTCCGAAATCAAGATATCTAAAAACAATTATATGAAACGAACCAGAATTTCGATACGATTATTATGACATCGAAAAAAATCTGATCGGAAACAGTTTTTTGTGCAGCTAAAAATCAGGCCGAAAAGACGAATCGTCGTAATTCGTTCACAAAAAGTCAATTGAACTCAAAATACACTTTAATTTAGTTATTAGAACAACCTTTTGGTTGTTTAATGTTGAAACAAAAGTACTAGCGATCAAATCGAACAATAGGACGTAAGCGTAATTTCTTCATTTTTCCCGACTTTGGTCGAAAAAAGAAATTTCTTTTTTTTTTTTGTCAATTTTCAATGGTGGAATGAAGATAATTTCATATGGTTTTAAGTGTAGTTTTATTTGGAAGTGTAATTGAAATATTCAAAAGATTAGGGGTTTAACTTGATTTTCGGTACAATTATGAGTAACCGAATGGATTGGAGGGAGTGCTCCGAAATCAAGATATCTAAAAACAATTATATGAAACGAACCAGAATTTCGATACGATTATTATGACATCGAAAAAAATCTGATCGGAAACAGTTTTTTGTGCAGCTAAAAATCAGGCCGAAAAGACGAATCGTCGTAATTCGTTCACAAAAAGTCAATTGAACTCAAAATACACTTTAATTTAGTTATTAGAACAACCTTTTGGTTGTTTAATGTTGAAACAAAAGTACTAGCGATCAAATCGAACAATAGGACGTAAGCGTAATTTCTTCATTTTTCCCGACTTTGGTCGAAAAAAGAAATTTCTTTTTTTTTTTGTCAATTTTCAATGGTGGAATGAAGATAATTTCATATGGTTTTAAGTGTAGTTTTATTTGGAAGTGTAATTGAAATATTCAAAAGATTAGGGGTTTAACTTGATTTTCGGTACAATTATGAGTAACCGAATGGATTGGAGGGAGTGCTCCGAAATCAAGATATCTAAAAACAATTATATGAAACGAACCAGAATTTCGATACGATTATTATGACATCGAAAAAAATCTGATCGGAAACAGTTTTTTGTGCAGCTAAAAATCAGGCCGAAAAGACGAATCGTCGTAATTCGTTCACAAAAAGTCAATTGAACTCAAAATACACTTTAATTTAGTTATTAGAACAACCTTTTGGTTGTTTAATGTTGAAACAAAAGTACTAGCGATCAAATCGAACAATAGGACGTAAGCGTAATTTCTTCATTTTTCCCGACTTTGGTCGAAAAAAGAAATTTCTTTTTTTTTTTGTCAATTTTCAATGGTGGAATGAAGATAATTTCATATGGTTTTAAGTGTAGTTTTATTTGGAAGTGTAATTGAAATATTCAAAAGATTAGGGGTTTAACTTGATTTTCGGTACAATTATGAGTAACCGAATGGATTGGAGGGAGTGCTCCGAAATCAAGATATCTAAAAACAATTATATGAAACGAACCAGAATTTCGATACGATTATTATGACATCGAAAAAAATCTGATCGGAAACAGTTTTTTGTGCAGCTAAAAATCAGGCCGAAAAGACGAATCGTCGTAATTCGTTCACAAAAAGTCAATTGAACTCAAAATACACTTTAATTTAGTTATTAGAACAACCTTTTGGTTGTTTAATGTTGAAACAAAAGTACTAGCGATCAAATCGAACAATAGGACGTAAGCGTAATTTCTTCATTTTTCCCGACTTTGGTCGAAAAAAGAAATTTCTTTTTTTTTTTTGTCAATTTTCAATGGTGGAATGAAGATAATTTCATATGGTTTTAAGTGTAGTTTTATTTGGAAGTGTAATTGAAATATTCAAAAGATTAGGGGTTTAACTTGATTTTCGGTACAATTATGAGTAACCGAATGGATTGGAGGGAGTGCTCCGAAATCAAGATATCTAAAAACAATTATATGAAACGAACCAGAATTTCGATACGATTATTATGACATCGAAAAAAATCTGATCGGAAACAGTTTTTTGTGCAGCTAAAAATCAGGCCGAAAAGACGAATCGTCGTAATTCGTTCACAAAAAGTCAATTGAACTCAAAATACACTTTAATTTAGTTATTAGAACAACCTTTTGGTTGTTTAATGTTGAAACAAAAGTACTAGCGATCAAATCGAACAATAGGACGTAAGCGTAATTTCTTCATTTTTCCCGACTTTGGTCGAAAAAAGAAATTTCTTTTTTTTTTTGTCAATTTTCAATGGTGGAATGAAGATAATTTCATATGGTTTTAAGTGTAGTTTTATTTGGAAGTGTAATTGAAATATTCAAAAGATTAGGGGTTTAACTTGATTTTCGGTACAATTATGAGTAACCGAATGGATTGGAGGGAGTGCTCCGAAATCAAGATATCTAAAAACAATTATATGAAACGAACCAGAATTTCGATACGATTATTATGACATCGAAAAAAATCTGATCGGAAACAGTTTTTTGTGCAGCTAAAAATCAGGCCGAAAAGACGAATCGTCGTAATTCGTTCACAAAAAGTCAATTGAACTCAAAATACACTTTAATTTAGTTATTAGAACAACCTTTTGGTTGTTTAATGTTGAAACAAAAGTACTAGCGATCAAATCGAACAATAGGACGTAAGCGTAATTTCTTCATTTTTCCCGACTTTGGTCGAAAAAAGAAATTTCTTTTTTTTTTTGTCAATTTTCAATGGTGGAATGAAGATAATTTCATATGGTTTTAAGTGTAGTTTTATTTGGAAGTGTAATTGAAATATTCAAAAGATTAGGGGTTTAACTTGATTTTCGGTACAATTATGAGTAACCGAATGGATTGGAGGGAGTGCTCCGAAATCAAGATATCTAAAAACAATTATATGAAACGAACCAGAATTTCGATACGATTATTATGACATCGAAAAAAATCTGATCGGAAACAGTTTTTTGTGCAGCTAAAAATCAGGCCGAAAAGACGAATCGTCGTAATTCGTTCACAAAAAGTCAATTGAACTCAAAATACACTTTAATTTAGTTATTAGAACAACCTTTTGGTTGTTTAATGTTGAAACAAAAGTACTAGCGATCAAATCGAACAATAGGACGTAAGCGTAATTTCTTCATTTTTCCCGACTTTGGTCGAAAAAAGAAATTTCTTTTTTTTTTTGTCAATTTTCAATGGTGGAATGAAGATAATTTCATATGGTTTTAAGTGTAGTTTTATTTGGAAGTGTAATTGAAATATTCAAAAGATTAGGGGTTTAACTTGATTTTCGGTACAATTATGAGTAACCGAATGGATTGGAGGGAGTGCTCCGAAATCAAGATATCTAAAAACAATTATATGAAACGAACCAGAATTTCGATACGATTATTATGACATCGAAAAAAATCTGATCGGAAACAGTTTTTTGTGCAGCTAAAAATCAGGCCGAAAAGACGAATCGTCGTAATTCGTTCACAAAAAGTCAATTGAACTCAAAATACACTTTAATTTAGTTATTAGAACAACCTTTTGGTTGTTTAATGTTGAAACAAAAGTACTAGCGATCAAATCGAACAATAGGACGTAAGCGTAATTTCTTCATTTTTCCCGACTTTGGTCGAAAAAAGAAATTTCTTTTTTTTTTTTGTCAATTTTCAATGGTGGAATGAAGATAATTTCATATGGTTTTAAGTGTAGTTTTATTTGGAAGTGTAATTGAAATATTCAAAAGATTAGGGGTTTAACTTGATTTTCGGTACAATTATGAGTAACCGAATGGATTGGAGGGAGTGCTCCGAAATCAAGATATCTAAAAACAATTATATGAAACGAACCAGAATTTCGATACGATTATTATGACATCGAAAAAAATCTGATCGGAAACAGTTTTTTGTGCAGCTAAAAATCAGGCCGAAAAGACGAATCGTCGTAATTCGTTCACAAAAAGTCAATTGAACTCAAAATACACTTTAATTTAGTTATTAGAACAACCTTTTGGTTGTTTAATGTTGAAACAAAAGTACTAGCGATCAAATCGAACAATAGGACGTAAGCGTAATTTCTTCATTTTTCCCGACTTTGGTCGAAAAAAGAAATTTCTTTTTTTTTTTTGTCAATTTTCAATGGTGGAATGAAGATAATTTCATATGGTTTTAAGTGTAGTTTTATTTGGAAGTGTAATTGAAATATTCAAAAGATTAGGGGTTTAACTTGATTTTCGGTACAATTATGAGTAACCGAATGGATTGGAGGGAGTGCTCCGAAATCAAGATATCTAAAAACAATTATATGAAACGAACCAGAATTTCGATACGATTATTATGACATCGAAAAAAATCTGATCGGAAACAGTTTTTTGTGCAGCTAAAAATCAGGCCGAAAAGACGAATCGTCGTAATTCGTTCACAAAAAGTCAATTGAACTCAAAATACACTTTAATTTAGTTATTAGAACAACCTTTTGGTTGTTTAATGTTGAAACAAAAGTACTAGCGATCAAATCGAACAATAGGACGTAAGCGTAATTTCTTCATTTTTCCCGACTTTGGTCGAAAAAAGAAATTTCTTTTTTTTTTTGTCAATTTTCAATGGTGGAATGAAGATAATTTCATATGGTTTTAAGTGTAGTTTTATTTGGAAGTGTAATTGAAATATTCAAAAGATTAGGGGTTTAACTTGATTTTCGGTACAATTATGAGTAACCGAATGGATTGGAGGGAGTGCTCCGAAATCAAGATATCTAAAAACAATTATATGAAACGAACCAGAATTTCGATACGATTATTATGACATCGAAAAAAATCTGATCGGAAACAGTTTTTTGTGCAGCTAAAAATCAGGCCGAAAAGACGAATCGTCGTAATTCGTTCACAAAAAGTCAATTGAACTCAAAATACACTTTAATTTAGTTATTAGAACAACCTTTTGGTTGTTTAATGTTGAAACAAAAGTACTAGCGATCAAATCGAACAATAGGACGTAAGCGTAATTTCTTCATTTTTCCCGACTTTGGTCGAAAAAAGAAATTTCTTTTTTTTTTTTGTCAATTTTCAATGGTGGAATGAAGATAATTTCATATGGTTTTAAGTGTAGTTTTATTTGGAAGTGTAATTGAAATATTCAAAAGATTAGGGGTTTAACTTGATTTTCGGTACAATTATGAGTAACCGAATGGATTGGAGGGAGTGCTCCGAAATCAAGATATCTAAAAACAATTATATGAAACGAACCAGAATTTCGATACGATTATTATGACATCGAAAAAAATCTGATCGGAAACAGTTTTTTGTGCAGCTAAAAATCAGGCCGAAAAGACGAATCGTCGTAATTCGTTCACAAAAAGTCAATTGAACTCAAAATACACTTTAATTTAGTTATTAGAACAACCTTTTGGTTGTTTAATGTTGAAACAAAAGTACTAGCGATCAAATCGAACAATAGGACGTAAGCGTAATTTCTTCATTTTTCCCGACTTTGGTCGAAAAAAGAAATTTCTTTTTTTTTTTTGTCAATTTTCAATGGTGGAATGAAGATAATTTCATATGGTTTTAAGTGTAGTTTTATTTGGAAGTGTAATTGAAATATTCAAAAGATTAGGGGTTTAACTTGATTTTCGGTACAATTATGAGTAACCGAATGGATTGGAGGGAGTGCTCCGAAATCAAGATATCTAAAAACAATTATATGAAACGAACCAGAATTTCGATACGATTATTATGACATCGAAAAAAATCTGATCGGAAACAGTTTTTTGTGCAGCTAAAAATCAGGCCGAAAAGACGAATCGTCGTAATTCGTTCACAAAAAGTCAATTGAACTCAAAATACACTTTAATTTAGTTATTAGAACAACCTTTTGGTTGTTTAATGTTGAAACAAAAGTACTAGCGATCAAATCGAACAATAGGACGTAAGCGTAATTTCTTCATTTTTCCCGACTTTGGTCGAAAAAAGAAATTTCTTTTTTTTTTTGTCAATTTTCAATGGTGGAATGAAGATAATTTCATATGGTTTTAAGTGTAGTTTTATTTGGAAGTGTAATTGAAATATTCAAAAGATTAGGGGTTTAACTTGATTTTCGGTACAATTATGAGTAACCGAATGGATTGGAGGGAGTGCTCCGAAATCAAGATATCTAAAAACAATTATATGAAACGAACCAGAATTTCGATACGATTATTATGACATCGAAAAAAATCTGATCGGAAACAGTTTTTTGTGCAGCTAAAAATCAGGCCGAAAAGACGAATCGTCGTAATTCGTTCACAAAAAGTCAATTGAACTCAAAATACACTTTAATTTAGTTATTAGAACAACCTTTTGGTTGTTTAATGTTGAAACAAAAGTACTAGCGATCAAATCGAACAATAGGACGTAAGCGTAATTTCTTCATTTTTCCCGACTTTGGTCGAAAAAAGAAATTTCTTTTTTTTTTTGTCAATTTTCAATGGTGGAATGAAGATAATTTCATATGGTTTTAAGTGTAGTTTTATTTGGAAGTGTAATTGAAATATTCAAAAGATTAGGGGTTTAACTTGATTTTCGGTACAATTATGAGTAACCGAATGGATTGGAGGGAGTGCTCCGAAATCAAGATATCTAAAAACAATTATATGAAACGAACCAGAATTTCGATACGATTATTATGACATCGAAAAAAATCTGATCGGAAACAGTTTTTTGTGCAGCTAAAAATCAGGCCGAAAAGACGAATCGTCGTAATTCGTTCACAAAAAGTCAATTGAACTCAAAATACACTTTAATTTAGTTATTAGAACAACCTTTTGGTTGTTTAATGTTGAAACAAAAGTACTAGCGATCAAATCGAACAATAGGACGTAAGCGTAATTTCTTCATTTTTCCCGACTTTGGTCGAAAAAAGAAATTTCTTTTTTTTTTTGTCAATTTTCAATGGTGGAATGAAGATAATTTCATATGGTTTTAAGTGTAGTTTTATTTGGAAGTGTAATTGAAATATTCAAAAGATTAGGGGTTTAACTTGATTTTCGGTACAATTATGAGTAACCGAATGGATTGGAGGGAGTGCTCCGAAATCAAGATATCTAAAAACAATTATATGAAACGAACCAGAATTTCGATACGATTATTATGACATCGAAAAAAATCTGATCGGAAACAGTTTTTTGTGCAGCTAAAAATCAGGCCGAAAAGACGAATCGTCGTAATTCGTTCACAAAAAGTCAATTGAACTCAAAATACACTTTAATTTAGTTATTAGAACAACCTTTTGGTTGTTTAATGTTGAAACAAAAGTACTAGCGATCAAATCGAACAATAGGACGTAAGCGTAATTTCTTCATTTTTCCCGACTTTGGTCGAAAAAAGAAATTTCTTTTTTTTTTTTGTCAATTTTCAATGGTGGAATGAAGATAATTTCATATGGTTTTAAGTGTAGTTTTATTTGGAAGTGTAATTGAAATATTCAAAAGATTAGGGGTTTAACTTGATTTTCGGTACAATTATGAGTAACCGAATGGATTGGAGGGAGTGCTCCGAAATCAAGATATCTAAAAACAATTATATGAAACGAACCAGAATTTCGATACGATTATTATGACATCGAAAAAAATCTGATCGGAAACAGTTTTTTGTGCAGCTAAAAATCAGGCCGAAAAGACGAATCGTCGTAATTCGTTCACAAAAAGTCAATTGAACTCAAAATACACTTTAATTTAGTTATTAGAACAACCTTTTGGTTGTTTAATGTTGAAACAAAAGTACTAGCGATCAAATCGAACAATAGGACGTAAGCGTAATTTCTTCATTTTTCCCGACTTTGGTCGAAAAAAGAAATTTCTTTTTTTTTTTTGTCAATTTTCAATGGTGGAATGAAGATAATTTCATATGGTTTTAAGTGTAGTTTTATTTGGAAGTGTAATTGAAATATTCAAAAGATTAGGGGTTTAACTTGATTTTCGGTACAATTATGAGTAACCGAATGGATTGGAGGGAGTGCTCCGAAATCAAGATATCTAAAAACAATTATATGAAACGAACCAGAATTTCGATACGATTATTATGACATCGAAAAAAATCTGATCGGAAACAGTTTTTTGTGCAGCTAAAAATCAGGCCGAAAAGACGAATCGTCGTAATTCGTTCACAAAAAGTCAATTGAACTCAAAATACACTTTAATTTAGTTATTAGAACAACCTTTTGGTTGTTTAATGTTGAAACAAAAGTACTAGCGATCAAATCGAACAATAGGACGTAAGCGTAATTTCTTCATTTTTCCCGACTTTGGTCGAAAAAAGAAATTTCTTTTTTTTTTTGTCAATTTTCAATGGTGGAATGAAGATAATTTCATATGGTTTTAAGTGTAGTTTTATTTGGAAGTGTAATTGAAATATTCAAAAGATTAGGGGTTTAACTTGATTTTCGGTACAATTATGAGTAACCGAATGGATTGGAGGGAGTGCTCCGAAATCAAGATATCTAAAAACAATTATATGAAACGAACCAGAATTTCGATACGATTATTATGACATCGAAAAAAATCTGATCGGAAACAGTTTTTTGTGCAGCTAAAAATCAGGCCGAAAAGACGAATCGTCGTAATTCGTTCACAAAAAGTCAATTGAACTCAAAATACACTTTAATTTAGTTATTAGAACAACCTTTTGGTTGTTTAATGTTGAAACAAAAGTACTAGCGATCAAATCGAACAATAGGACGTAAGCGTAATTTCTTCATTTTTCCCGACTTTGGTCGAAAAAAGAAATTTCTTTTTTTTTTTTGTCAATTTTCAATGGTGGAATGAAGATAATTTCATATGGTTTTAAGTGTAGTTTTATTTGGAAGTGTAATTGAAATATTCAAAAGATTAGGGGTTTAACTTGATTTTCGGTACAATTATGAGTAACCGAATGGATTGGAGGGAGTGCTCCGAAATCAAGATATCTAAAAACAATTATATGAAACGAACCAGAATTTCGATACGATTATTATGACATCGAAAAAAATCTGATCGGAAACAGTTTTTTGTGCAGCTAAAAATCAGGCCGAAAAGACGAATCGTCGTAATTCGTTCACAAAAAGTCAATTGAACTCAAAATACACTTTAATTTAGTTATTAGAACAACCTTTTGGTTGTTTAATGTTGAAACAAAAGTACTAGCGATCAAATCGAACAATAGGACGTAAGCGTAATTTCTTCATTTTTCCCGACTTTGGTCGAAAAAAGAAATTTCTTTTTTTTTTTTGTCAATTTTCAATGGTGGAATGAAGATAATTTCATATGGTTTTAAGTGTAGTTTTATTTGGAAGTGTAATTGAAATATTCAAAAGATTAGGGGTTTAACTTGATTTTCGGTACAATTATGAGTAACCGAATGGATTGGAGGGAGTGCTCCGAAATCAAGATATCTAAAAACAATTATATGAAACGAACCAGAATTTCGATACGATTATTATGACATCGAAAAAAATCTGATCGGAAACAGTTTTTTGTGCAGCTAAAAATCAGGCCGAAAAGACGAATCGTCGTAATTCGTTCACAAAAAGTCAATTGAACTCAAAATACACTTTAATTTAGTTATTAGAACAACCTTTTGGTTGTTTAATGTTGAAACAAAAGTACTAGCGATCAAATCGAACAATAGGACGTAAGCGTAATTTCTTCATTTTTCCCGACTTTGGTCGAAAAAAGAAATTTCTTTTTTTTTTTTGTCAATTTTCAATGGTGGAATGAAGATAATTTCATATGGTTTTAAGTGTAGTTTTATTTGGAAGTGTAATTGAAATATTCAAAAGATTAGGGGTTTAACTTGATTTTCGGTACAATTATGAGTAACCGAATGGATTGGAGGGAGTGCTCCGAAATCAAGATATCTAAAAACAATTATATGAAACGAACCAGAATTTCGATACGATTATTATGACATCGAAAAAAATCTGATCGGAAACAGTTTTTTGTGCAGCTAAAAATCAGGCCGAAAAGACGAATCGTCGTAATTCGTTCACAAAAAGTCAATTGAACTCAAAATACACTTTAATTTAGTTATTAGAACAACCTTTTGGTTGTTTAATGTTGAAACAAAAGTACTAGCGATCAAATCGAACAATAGGACGTAAGCGTAATTTCTTCATTTTTCCCGACTTTGGTCGAAAAAAGAAATTTCTTTTTTTTTTTTGTCAATTTTCAATGGTGGAATGAAGATAATTTCATATGGTTTTAAGTGTAGTTTTATTTGGAAGTGTAATTGAAATATTCAAAAGATTAGGGGTTTAACTTGATTTTCGGTACAATTATGAGTAACCGAATGGATTGGAGGGAGTGCTCCGAAATCAAGATATCTAAAAACAATTATATGAAACGAACCAGAATTTCGATACGATTATTATGACATCGAAAAAAATCTGATCGGAAACAGTTTTTTGTGCAGCTAAAAATCAGGCCGAAAAGACGAATCGTCGTAATTCGTTCACAAAAAGTCAATTGAACTCAAAATACACTTTAATTTAGTTATTAGAACAACCTTTTGGTTGTTTAATGTTGAAACAAAAGTACTAGCGATCAAATCGAACAATAGGACGTAAGCGTAATTTCTTCATTTTTCCCGACTTTGGTCGAAAAAAGAAATTTCTTTTTTTTTTTTGTCAATTTTCAATGGTGGAATGAAGATAATTTCATATGGTTTTAAGTGTAGTTTTATTTGGAAGTGTAATTGAAATATTCAAAAGATTAGGGGTTTAACTTGATTTTCGGTACAATTATGAGTAACCGAATGGATTGGAGGGAGTGCTCCGAAATCAAGATATCTAAAAACAATTATATGAAACGAACCAGAATTTCGATACGATTATTATGACATCGAAAAAAATCTGATCGGAAACAGTTTTTTGTGCAGCTAAAAATCAGGCCGAAAAGACGAATCGTCGTAATTCGTTCACAAAAAGTCAATTGAACTCAAAATACACTTTAATTTAGTTATTAGAACAACCTTTTGGTTGTTTAATGTTGAAACAAAAGTACTAGCGATCAAATCGAACAATAGGACGTAAGCGTAATTTCTTCATTTTTCCCGACTTTGGTCGAAAAAAGAAATTTCTTTTTTTTTTTTGTCAATTTTCAATGGTGGAATGAAGATAATTTCATATGGTTTTAAGTGTAGTTTTATTTGGAAGTGTAATTGAAATATTCAAAAGATTAGGGGTTTAACTTGATTTTCGGTACAATTATGAGTAACCGAATGGATTGGAGGGAGTGCTCCGAAATCAAGATATCTAAAAACAATTATATGAAACGAACCAGAATTTCGATACGATTATTATGACATCGAAAAAAATCTGATCGGAAACAGTTTTTTGTGCAGCTAAAAATCAGGCCGAAAAGACGAATCGTCGTAATTCGTTCACAAAAAGTCAATTGAACTCAAAATACACTTTAATTTAGTTATTAGAACAACCTTTTGGTTGTTTAATGTTGAAACAAAAGTACTAGCGATCAAATCGAACAATAGGACGTAAGCGTAATTTCTTCATTTTTCCCGACTTTGGTCGAAAAAAGAAATTTCTTTTTTTTTTTGTCAATTTTCAATGGTGGAATGAAGATAATTTCATATGGTTTTAAGTGTAGTTTTATTTGGAAGTGTAATTGAAATATTCAAAAGATTAGGGGTTTAACTTGATTTTCGGTACAATTATGAGTAACCGAATGGATTGGAGGGAGTGCTCCGAAATCAAGATATCTAAAAACAATTATATGAAACGAACCAGAATTTCGATACGATTATTATGACATCGAAAAAAATCTGATCGGAAACAGTTTTTTGTGCAGCTAAAAATCAGGCCGAAAAGACGAATCGTCGTAATTCGTTCACAAAAAGTCAATTGAACTCAAAATACACTTTAATTTAGTTATTAGAACAACCTTTTGGTTGTTTAATGTTGAAACAAAAGTACTAGCGATCAAATCGAACAATAGGACGTAAGCGTAATTTCTTCATTTTTCCCGACTTTGGTCGAAAAAAGAAATTTCTTTTTTTTTTTTGTCAATTTTCAATGGTGGAATGAAGATAATTTCATATGGTTTTAAGTGTAGTTTTATTTGGAAGTGTAATTGAAATATTCAAAAGATTAGGGGTTTAACTTGATTTTCGGTACAATTATGAGTAACCGAATGGATTGGAGGGAGTGCTCCGAAATCAAGATATCTAAAAACAATTATATGAAACGAACCAGAATTTCGATACGATTATTATGACATCGAAAAAAATCTGATCGGAAACAGTTTTTTGTGCAGCTAAAAATCAGGCCGAAAAGACGAATCGTCGTAATTCGTTCACAAAAAGTCAATTGAACTCAAAATACACTTTAATTTAGTTATTAGAACAACCTTTTGGTTGTTTAATGTTGAAACAAAAGTACTAGCGATCAAATCGAACAATAGGACGTAAGCGTAATTTCTTCATTTTTCCCGACTTTGGTCGAAAAAAGAAATTTCTTTTTTTTTTTTGTCAATTTTCAATGGTGGAATGAAGATAATTTCATATGGTTTTAAGTGTAGTTTTATTTGGAAGTGTAATTGAAATATTCAAAAGATTAGGGGTTTAACTTGATTTTCGGTACAATTATGAGTAACCGAATGGATTGGAGGGAGTGCTCCGAAATCAAGATATCTAAAAACAATTATATGAAACGAACCAGAATTTCGATACGATTATTATGACATCGAAAAAAATCTGATCGGAAACAGTTTTTTGTGCAGCTAAAAATCAGGCCGAAAAGACGAATCGTCGTAATTCGTTCACAAAAAGTCAATTGAACTCAAAATACACTTTAATTTAGTTATTAGAACAACCTTTTGGTTGTTTAATGTTGAAACAAAAGTACTAGCGATCAAATCGAACAATAGGACGTAAGCGTAATTTCTTCATTTTTCCCGACTTTGGTCGAAAAAAGAAATTTCTTTTTTTTTTTTGTCAATTTTCAATGGTGGAATGAAGATAATTTCATATGGTTTTAAGTGTAGTTTTATTTGGAAGTGTAATTGAAATATTCAAAAGATTAGGGGTTTAACTTGATTTTCGGTACAATTATGAGTAACCGAATGGATTGGAGGGAGTGCTCCGAAATCAAGATATCTAAAAACAATTATATGAAACGAACCAGAATTTCGATACGATTATTATGACATCGAAAAAAATCTGATCGGAAACAGTTTTTTGTGCAGCTAAAAATCAGGCCGAAAAGACGAATCGTCGTAATTCGTTCACAAAAAGTCAATTGAACTCAAAATACACTTTAATTTAGTTATTAGAACAACCTTTTGGTTGTTTAATGTTGAAACAAAAGTACTAGCGATCAAATCGAACAATAGGACGTAAGCGTAATTTCTTCATTTTTCCCGACTTTGGTCGAAAAAAGAAATTTCTTTTTTTTTTTGTCAATTTTCAATGGTGGAATGAAGATAATTTCATATGGTTTTAAGTGTAGTTTTATTTGGAAGTGTAATTGAAATATTCAAAAGATTAGGGGTTTAACTTGATTTTCGGTACAATTATGAGTAACCGAATGGATTGGAGGGAGTGCTCCGAAATCAAGATATCTAAAAACAATTATATGAAACGAACCAGAATTTCGATACGATTATTATGACATCGAAAAAAATCTGATCGGAAACAGTTTTTTGTGCAGCTAAAAATCAGGCCGAAAAGACGAATCGTCGTAATTCGTTCACAAAAAGTCAATTGAACTCAAAATACACTTTAATTTAGTTATTAGAACAACCTTTTGGTTGTTTAATGTTGAAACAAAAGTACTAGCGATCAAATCGAACAATAGGACGTAAGCGTAATTTCTTCATTTTTCCCGACTTTGGTCGAAAAAAGAAATTTCTTTTTTTTTTTTGTCAATTTTCAATGGTGGAATGAAGATAATTTCATATGGTTTTAAGTGTAGTTTTATTTGGAAGTGTAATTGAAATATTCAAAAGATTAGGGGTTTAACTTGATTTTCGGTACAATTATGAGTAACCGAATGGATTGGAGGGAGTGCTCCGAAATCAAGATATCTAAAAACAATTATATGAAACGAACCAGAATTTCGATACGATTATTATGACATCGAAAAAAATCTGATCGGAAACAGTTTTTTGTGCAGCTAAAAATCAGGCCGAAAAGACGAATCGTCGTAATTCGTTCACAAAAAGTCAATTGAACTCAAAATACACTTTAATTTAGTTATTAGAACAACCTTTTGGTTGTTTAATGTTGAAACAAAAGTACTAGCGATCAAATCGAACAATAGGACGTAAGCGTAATTTCTTCATTTTTCCCGACTTTGGTCGAAAAAAGAAATTTCTTTTTTTTTTTTGTCAATTTTCAATGGTGGAATGAAGATAATTTCATATGGTTTTAAGTGTAGTTTTATTTGGAAGTGTAATTGAAATATTCAAAAGATTAGGGGTTTAACTTGATTTTCGGTACAATTATGAGTAACCGAATGGATTGGAGGGAGTGCTCCGAAATCAAGATATCTAAAAACAATTATATGAAACGAACCAGAATTTCGATACGATTATTATGACATCGAAAAAAATCTGATCGGAAACAGTTTTTTGTGCAGCTAAAAATCAGGCCGAAAAGACGAATCGTCGTAATTCGTTCACAAAAAGTCAATTGAACTCAAAATACACTTTAATTTAGTTATTAGAACAACCTTTTGGTTGTTTAATGTTGAAACAAAAGTACTAGCGATCAAATCGAACAATAGGACGTAAGCGTAATTTCTTCATTTTTCCCGACTTTGGTCGAAAAAAGAAATTTCTTTTTTTTTTTTGTCAATTTTCAATGGTGGAATGAAGATAATTTCATATGGTTTTAAGTGTAGTTTTATTTGGAAGTGTAATTGAAATATTCAAAAGATTAGGGGTTTAACTTGATTTTCGGTACAATTATGAGTAACCGAATGGATTGGAGGGAGTGCTCCGAAATCAAGATATCTAAAAACAATTATATGAAACGAACCAGAATTTCGATACGATTATTATGACATCGAAAAAAATCTGATCGGAAACAGTTTTTTGTGCAGCTAAAAATCAGGCCGAAAAGACGAATCGTCGTAATTCGTTCACAAAAAGTCAATTGAACTCAAAATACACTTTAATTTAGTTATTAGAACAACCTTTTGGTTGTTTAATGTTGAAACAAAAGTACTAGCGATCAAATCGAACAATAGGACGTAAGCGTAATTTCTTCATTTTTCCCGACTTTGGTCGAAAAAAGAAATTTCTTTTTTTTTTTGTCAATTTTCAATGGTGGAATGAAGATAATTTCATATGGTTTTAAGTGTAGTTTTATTTGGAAGTGTAATTGAAATATTCAAAAGATTAGGGGTTTAACTTGATTTTCGGTACAATTATGAGTAACCGAATGGATTGGAGGGAGTGCTCCGAAATCAAGATATCTAAAAACAATTATATGAAACGAACCAGAATTTCGATACGATTATTATGACATCGAAAAAAATCTGATCGGAAACAGTTTTTTGTGCAGCTAAAAATCAGGCCGAAAAGACGAATCGTCGTAATTCGTTCACAAAAAGTCAATTGAACTCAAAATACACTTTAATTTAGTTATTAGAACAACCTTTTGGTTGTTTAATGTTGAAACAAAAGTACTAGCGATCAAATCGAACAATAGGACGTAAGCGTAATTTCTTCATTTTTCCCGACTTTGGTCGAAAAAAGAAATTTCTTTTTTTTTTTGTCAATTTTCAATGGTGGAATGAAGATAATTTCATATGGTTTTAAGTGTAGTTTTATTTGGAAGTGTAATTGAAATATTCAAAAGATTAGGGGTTTAACTTGATTTTCGGTACAATTATGAGTAACCGAATGGATTGGAGGGAGTGCTCCGAAATCAAGATATCTAAAAACAATTATATGAAACGAACCAGAATTTCGATACGATTATTATGACATCGAAAAAAATCTGATCGGAAACAGTTTTTTGTGCAGCTAAAAATCAGGCCGAAAAGACGAATCGTCGTAATTCGTTCACAAAAAGTCAATTGAACTCAAAATACACTTTAATTTAGTTATTAGAACAACCTTTTGGTTGTTTAATGTTGAAACAAAAGTACTAGCGATCAAATCGAACAATAGGACGTAAGCGTAATTTCTTCATTTTTCCCGACTTTGGTCGAAAAAAGAAATTTCTTTTTTTTTTTGTCAATTTTCAATGGTGGAATGAAGATAATTTCATATGGTTTTAAGTGTAGTTTTATTTGGAAGTGTAATTGAAATATTCAAAAGATTAGGGGTTTAACTTGATTTTCGGTACAATTATGAGTAACCGAATGGATTGGAGGGAGTGCTCCGAAATCAAGATATCTAAAAACAATTATATGAAACGAACCAGAATTTCGATACGATTATTATGACATCGAAAAAAATCTGATCGGAAACAGTTTTTTGTGCAGCTAAAAATCAGGCCGAAAAGACGAATCGTCGTAATTCGTTCACAAAAAGTCAATTGAACTCAAAATACACTTTAATTTAGTTATTAGAACAACCTTTTGGTTGTTTAATGTTGAAACAAAAGTACTAGCGATCAAATCGAACAATAGGACGTAAGCGTAATTTCTTCATTTTTCCCGACTTTGGTCGAAAAAAGAAATTTCTTTTTTTTTTTGTCAATTTTCAATGGTGGAATGAAGATAATTTCATATGGTTTTAAGTGTAGTTTTATTTGGAAGTGTAATTGAAATATTCAAAAGATTAGGGGTTTAACTTGATTTTCGGTACAATTATGAGTAACCGAATGGATTGGAGGGAGTGCTCCGAAATCAAGATATCTAAAAACAATTATATGAAACGAACCAGAATTTCGATACGATTATTATGACATCGAAAAAAATCTGATCGGAAACAGTTTTTTGTGCAGCTAAAAATCAGGCCGAAAAGACGAATCGTCGTAATTCGTTCACAAAAAGTCAATTGAACTCAAAATACACTTTAATTTAGTTATTAGAACAACCTTTTGGTTGTTTAATGTTGAAACAAAAGTACTAGCGATCAAATCGAACAATAGGACGTAAGCGTAATTTCTTCATTTTTCCCGACTTTGGTCGAAAAAAGAAATTTCTTTTTTTTTTGTCAATTTTCAATGGTGGAATGAAGATAATTTCATATGGTTTTAAGTGTAGTTTTATTTGGAAGTGTAATTGAAATATTCAAAAGATTAGGGGTTTAACTTGATTTTCGGTACAATTATGAGTAACCGAATGGATTGGAGGGAGTGCTCCGAAATCAAGATATCTAAAAACAATTATATGAAACGAACCAGAATTTCGATACGATTATTATGACATCGAAAAAAATCTGATCGGAAACAGTTTTTTGTGCAGCTAAAAATCAGGCCGAAAAGACGAATCGTCGTAATTCGTTCACAAAAAGTCAATTGAACTCAAAATACACTTTAATTTAGTTATTAGAACAACCTTTTGGTTGTTTAATGTTGAAACAAAAGTACTAGCGATCAAATCGAACAATAGGACGTAAGCGTAATTTCTTCATTTTTCCCGACTTTGGTCGAAAAAAGAAATTTCTTTTTTTTTTTTGTCAATTTTCAATGGTGGAATGAAGATAATTTCATATGGTTTTAAGTGTAGTTTTATTTGGAAGTGTAATTGAAATATTCAAAAGATTAGGGGTTTAACTTGATTTTCGGTACAATTATGAGTAACCGAATGGATTGGAGGGAGTGCTCCGAAATCAAGATATCTAAAAACAATTATATGAAACGAACCAGAATTTCGATACGATTATTATGACATCGAAAAAAATCTGATCGGAAACAGTTTTTTGTGCAGCTAAAAATCAGGCCGAAAAGACGAATCGTCGTAATTCGTTCACAAAAAGTCAATTGAACTCAAAATACACTTTAATTTAGTTATTAGAACAACCTTTTGGTTGTTTAATGTTGAAACAAAAGTACTAGCGATCAAATCGAACAATAGGACGTAAGCGTAATTTCTTCATTTTTCCCGACTTTGGTCGAAAAAAGAAATTTCTTTTTTTTTTTGTCAATTTTCAATGGTGGAATGAAGATAATTTCATATGGTTTTAAGTGTAGTTTTATTTGGAAGTGTAATTGAAATATTCAAAAGATTAGGGGTTTAACTTGATTTTCGGTACAATTATGAGTAACCGAATGGATTGGAGGGAGTGCTCCGAAATCAAGATATCTAAAAACAATTATATGAAACGAACCAGAATTTCGATACGATTATTATGACATCGAAAAAAATCTGATCGGAAACAGTTTTTTGTGCAGCTAAAAATCAGGCCGAAAAGACGAATCGTCGTAATTCGTTCACAAAAAGTCAATTGAACTCAAAATACACTTTAATTTAGTTATTAGAACAACCTTTTGGTTGTTTAATGTTGAAACAAAAGTACTAGCGATCAAATCGAACAATAGGACGTAAGCGTAATTTCTTCATTTTTCCCGACTTTGGTCGAAAAAAGAAATTTCTTTTTTTTTTTTGTCAATTTTCAATGGTGGAATGAAGATAATTTCATATGGTTTTAAGTGTAGTTTTATTTGGAAGTGTAATTGAAATATTCAAAAGATTAGGGGTTTAACTTGATTTTCGGTACAATTATGAGTAACCGAATGGATTGGAGGGAGTGCTCCGAAATCAAGATATCTAAAAACAATTATATGAAACGAACCAGAATTTCGATACGATTATTATGACATCGAAAAAAATCTGATCGGAAACAGTTTTTTGTGCAGCTAAAAATCAGGCCGAAAAGACGAATCGTCGTAATTCGTTCACAAAAAGTCAATTGAACTCAAAATACACTTTAATTTAGTTATTAGAACAACCTTTTGGTTGTTTAATGTTGAAACAAAAGTACTAGCGATCAAATCGAACAATAGGACGTAAGCGTAATTTCTTCATTTTTCCCGACTTTGGTCGAAAAAAGAAATTTCTTTTTTTTTTTGTCAATTTTCAATGGTGGAATGAAGATAATTTCATATGGTTTTAAGTGTAGTTTTATTTGGAAGTGTAATTGAAATATTCAAAAGATTAGGGGTTTAACTTGATTTTCGGTACAATTATGAGTAACCGAATGGATTGGAGGGAGTGCTCCGAAATCAAGATATCTAAAAACAATTATATGAAACGAACCAGAATTTCGATACGATTATTATGACATCGAAAAAAATCTGATCGGAAACAGTTTTTTGTGCAGCTAAAAATCAGGCCGAAAAGACGAATCGTCGTAATTCGTTCACAAAAAGTCAATTGAACTCAAAATACACTTTAATTTAGTTATTAGAACAACCTTTTGGTTGTTTAATGTTGAAACAAAAGTACTAGCGATCAAATCGAACAATAGGACGTAAGCGTAATTTCTTCATTTTTCCCGACTTTGGTCGAAAAAAGAAATTTCTTTTTTTTTTTGTCAATTTTCAATGGTGGAATGAAGATAATTTCATATGGTTTTAAGTGTAGTTTTATTTGGAAGTGTAATTGAAATATTCAAAAGATTAGGGGTTTAACTTGATTTTCGGTACAATTATGAGTAACCGAATGGATTGGAGGGAGTGCTCCGAAATCAAGATATCTAAAAACAATTATATGAAACGAACCAGAATTTCGATACGATTATTATGACATCGAAAAAAATCTGATCGGAAACAGTTTTTTGTGCAGCTAAAAATCAGGCCGAAAAGACGAATCGTCGTAATTCGTTCACAAAAAGTCAATTGAACTCAAAATACACTTTAATTTAGTTATTAGAACAACCTTTTGGTTGTTTAATGTTGAAACAAAAGTACTAGCGATCAAATCGAACAATAGGACGTAAGCGTAATTTCTTCATTTTTCCCGACTTTGGTCGAAAAAAGAAATTTCTTTTTTTTTTTGTCAATTTTCAATGGTGGAATGAAGATAATTTCATATGGTTTTAAGTGTAGTTTTATTTGGAAGTGTAATTGAAATATTCAAAAGATTAGGGGTTTAACTTGATTTTCGGTACAATTATGAGTAACCGAATGGATTGGAGGGAGTGCTCCGAAATCAAGATATCTAAAAACAATTATATGAAACGAACCAGAATTTCGATACGATTATTATGACATCGAAAAAAATCTGATCGGAAACAGTTTTTTGTGCAGCTAAAAATCAGGCCGAAAAGACGAATCGTCGTAATTCGTTCACAAAAAGTCAATTGAACTCAAAATACACTTTAATTTAGTTATTAGAACAACCTTTTGGTTGTTTAATGTTGAAACAAAAGTACTAGCGATCAAATCGAACAATAGGACGTAAGCGTAATTTCTTCATTTTTCCCGACTTTGGTCGAAAAAAGAAATTTCTTTTTTTTTTTTGTCAATTTTCAATGGTGGAATGAAGATAATTTCATATGGTTTTAAGTGTAGTTTTATTTGGAAGTGTAATTGAAATATTCAAAAGATTAGGGGTTTAACTTGATTTTCGGTACAATTATGAGTAACCGAATGGATTGGAGGGAGTGCTCCGAAATCAAGATATCTAAAAACAATTATATGAAACGAACCAGAATTTCGATACGATTATTATGACATCGAAAAAAATCTGATCGGAAACAGTTTTTTGTGCAGCTAAAAATCAGGCCGAAAAGACGAATCGTCGTAATTCGTTCACAAAAAGTCAATTGAACTCAAAATACACTTTAATTTAGTTATTAGAACAACCTTTTGGTTGTTTAATGTTGAAACAAAAGTACTAGCGATCAAATCGAACAATAGGACGTAAGCGTAATTTCTTCATTTTTCCCGACTTTGGTCGAAAAAAGAAATTTCTTTTTTTTTTTTGTCAATTTTCAATGGTGGAATGAAGATAATTTCATATGGTTTTAAGTGTAGTTTTATTTGGAAGTGTAATTGAAATATTCAAAAGATTAGGGGTTTAACTTGATTTTCGGTACAATTATGAGTAACCGAATGGATTGGAGGGAGTGCTCCGAAATCAAGATATCTAAAAACAATTATATGAAACGAACCAGAATTTCGATACGATTATTATGACATCGAAAAAAATCTGATCGGAAACAGTTTTTTGTGCAGCTAAAAATCAGGCCGAAAAGACGAATCGTCGTAATTCGTTCACAAAAAGTCAATTGAACTCAAAATACACTTTAATTTAGTTATTAGAACAACCTTTTGGTTGTTTAATGTTGAAACAAAAGTACTAGCGATCAAATCGAACAATAGGACGTAAGCGTAATTTCTTCATTTTTCCCGACTTTGGTCGAAAAAAGAAATTTCTTTTTTTTTTTGTCAATTTTCAATGGTGGAATGAAGATAATTTCATATGGTTTTAAGTGTAGTTTTATTTGGAAGTGTAATTGAAATATTCAAAAGATTAGGGGTTTAACTTGATTTTCGGTACAATTATGAGTAACCGAATGGATTGGAGGGAGTGCTCCGAAATCAAGATATCTAAAAACAATTATATGAAACGAACCAGAATTTCGATACGATTATTATGACATCGAAAAAAATCTGATCGGAAACAGTTTTTTGTGCAGCTAAAAATCAGGCCGAAAAGACGAATCGTCGTAATTCGTTCACAAAAAGTCAATTGAACTCAAAATACACTTTAATTTAGTTATTAGAACAACCTTTTGGTTGTTTAATGTTGAAACAAAAGTACTAGCGATCAAATCGAACAATAGGACGTAAGCGTAATTTCTTCATTTTTCCCGACTTTGGTCGAAAAAAGAAATTTCTTTTTTTTTTTGTCAATTTTCAATGGTGGAATGAAGATAATTTCATATGGTTTTAAGTGTAGTTTTATTTGGAAGTGTAATTGAAATATTCAAAAGATTAGGGGTTTAACTTGATTTTCGGTACAATTATGAGTAACCGAATGGATTGGAGGGAGTGCTCCGAAATCAAGATATCTAAAAACAATTATATGAAACGAACCAGAATTTCGATACGATTATTATGACATCGAAAAAAATCTGATCGGAAACAGTTTTTTGTGCAGCTAAAAATCAGGCCGAAAAGACGAATCGTCGTAATTCGTTCACAAAAAGTCAATTGAACTCAAAATACACTTTAATTTAGTTATTAGAACAACCTTTTGGTTGTTTAATGTTGAAACAAAAGTACTAGCGATCAAATCGAACAATAGGACGTAAGCGTAATTTCTTCATTTTTCCCGACTTTGGTCGAAAAAAGAAATTTCTTTTTTTTTTTTGTCAATTTTCAATGGTGGAATGAAGATAATTTCATATGGTTTTAAGTGTAGTTTTATTTGGAAGTGTAATTGAAATATTCAAAAGATTAGGGGTTTAACTTGATTTTCGGTACAATTATGAGTAACCGAATGGATTGGAGGGAGTGCTCCGAAATCAAGATATCTAAAAACAATTATATGAAACGAACCAGAATTTCGATACGATTATTATGACATCGAAAAAAATCTGATCGGAAACAGTTTTTTGTGCAGCTAAAAATCAGGCCGAAAAGACGAATCGTCGTAATTCGTTCACAAAAAGTCAATTGAACTCAAAATACACTTTAATTTAGTTATTAGAACAACCTTTTGGTTGTTTAATGTTGAAACAAAAGTACTAGCGATCAAATCGAACAATAGGACGTAAGCGTAATTTCTTCATTTTTCCCGACTTTGGTCGAAAAAAGAAATTTCTTTTTTTTTTTGTCAATTTTCAATGGTGGAATGAAGATAATTTCATATGGTTTTAAGTGTAGTTTTATTTGGAAGTGTAATTGAAATATTCAAAAGATTAGGGGTTTAACTTGATTTTCGGTACAATTATGAGTAACCGAATGGATTGGAGGGAGTGCTCCGAAATCAAGATATCTAAAAACAATTATATGAAACGAACCAGAATTTCGATACGATTATTATGACATCGAAAAAAATCTGATCGGAAACAGTTTTTTGTGCAGCTAAAAATCAGGCCGAAAAGACGAATCGTCGTAATTCGTTCACAAAAAGTCAATTGAACTCAAAATACACTTTAATTTAGTTATTAGAACAACCTTTTGGTTGTTTAATGTTGAAACAAAAGTACTAGCGATCAAATCGAACAATAGGACGTAAGCGTAATTTCTTCATTTTTCCCGACTTTGGTCGAAAAAAGAAATTTCTTTTTTTTTTTGTCAATTTTCAATGGTGGAATGAAGATAATTTCATATGGTTTTAAGTGTAGTTTTATTTGGAAGTGTAATTGAAATATTCAAAAGATTAGGGGTTTAACTTGATTTTCGGTACAATTATGAGTAACCGAATGGATTGGAGGGAGTGCTCCGAAATCAAGATATCTAAAAACAATTATATGAAACGAACCAGAATTTCGATACGATTATTATGACATCGAAAAAAATCTGATCGGAAACAGTTTTTTGTGCAGCTAAAAATCAGGCCGAAAAGACGAATCGTCGTAATTCGTTCACAAAAAGTCAATTGAACTCAAAATACACTTTAATTTAGTTATTAGAACAACCTTTTGGTTGTTTAATGTTGAAACAAAAGTACTAGCGATCAAATCGAACAATAGGACGTAAGCGTAATTTCTTCATTTTTCCCGACTTTGGTCGAAAAAAGAAATTTCTTTTTTTTTTTGTCAATTTTCAATGGTGGAATGAAGATAATTTCATATGGTTTTAAGTGTAGTTTTATTTGGAAGTGTAATTGAAATATTCAAAAGATTAGGGGTTTAACTTGATTTTCGGTACAATTATGAGTAACCGAATGGATTGGAGGGAGTGCTCCGAAATCAAGATATCTAAAAACAATTATATGAAACGAACCAGAATTTCGATACGATTATTATGACATCGAAAAAAATCTGATCGGAAACAGTTTTTTGTGCAGCTAAAAATCAGGCCGAAAAGACGAATCGTCGTAATTCGTTCACAAAAAGTCAATTGAACTCAAAATACACTTTAATTTAGTTATTAGAACAACCTTTTGGTTGTTTAATGTTGAAACAAAAGTACTAGCGATCAAATCGAACAATAGGACGTAAGCGTAATTTCTTCATTTTTCCCGACTTTGGTCGAAAAAAGAAATTTCTTTTTTTTTTTTGTCAATTTTCAATGGTGGAATGAAGATAATTTCATATGGTTTTAAGTGTAGTTTTATTTGGAAGTGTAATTGAAATATTCAAAAGATTAGGGGTTTAACTTGATTTTCGGTACAATTATGAGTAACCGAATGGATTGGAGGGAGTGCTCCGAAATCAAGATATCTAAAAACAATTATATGAAACGAACCAGAATTTCGATACGATTATTATGACATCGAAAAAAATCTGATCGGAAACAGTTTTTTGTGCAGCTAAAAATCAGGCCGAAAAGACGAATCGTCGTAATTCGTTCACAAAAAGTCAATTGAACTCAAAATACACTTTAATTTAGTTATTAGAACAACCTTTTGGTTGTTTAATGTTGAAACAAAAGTACTAGCGATCAAATCGAACAATAGGACGTAAGCGTAATTTCTTCATTTTTCCCGACTTTGGTCGAAAAAAGAAATTTCTTTTTTTTTTTTGTCAATTTTCAATGGTGGAATGAAGATAATTTCATATGGTTTTAAGTGTAGTTTTATTTGGAAGTGTAATTGAAATATTCAAAAGATTAGGGGTTTAACTTGATTTTCGGTACAATTATGAGTAACCGAATGGATTGGAGGGAGTGCTCCGAAATCAAGATATCTAAAAACAATTATATGAAACGAACCAGAATTTCGATACGATTATTATGACATCGAAAAAAATCTGATCGGAAACAGTTTTTTGTGCAGCTAAAAATCAGGCCGAAAAGACGAATCGTCGTAATTCGTTCACAAAAAGTCAATTGAACTCAAAATACACTTTAATTTAGTTATTAGAACAACCTTTTGGTTGTTTAATGTTGAAACAAAAGTACTAGCGATCAAATCGAACAATAGGACGTAAGCGTAATTTCTTCATTTTTCCCGACTTTGGTCGAAAAAAGAAATTTCTTTTTTTTTTTTGTCAATTTTCAATGGTGGAATGAAGATAATTTCATATGGTTTTAAGTGTAGTTTTATTTGGAAGTGTAATTGAAATATTCAAAAGATTAGGGGTTTAACTTGATTTTCGGTACAATTATGAGTAACCGAATGGATTGGAGGGAGTGCTCCGAAATCAAGATATCTAAAAACAATTATATGAAACGAACCAGAATTTCGATACGATTATTATGACATCGAAAAAAATCTGATCGGAAACAGTTTTTTGTGCAGCTAAAAATCAGGCCGAAAAGACGAATCGTCGTAATTCGTTCACAAAAAGTCAATTGAACTCAAAATACACTTTAATTTAGTTATTAGAACAACCTTTTGGTTGTTTAATGTTGAAACAAAAGTACTAGCGATCAAATCGAACAATAGGACGTAAGCGTAATTTCTTCATTTTTCCCGACTTTGGTCGAAAAAAGAAATTTCTTTTTTTTTTTGTCAATTTTCAATGGTGGAATGAAGATAATTTCATATGGTTTTAAGTGTAGTTTTATTTGGAAGTGTAATTGAAATATTCAAAAGATTAGGGGTTTAACTTGATTTTCGGTACAATTATGAGTAACCGAATGGATTGGAGGGAGTGCTCCGAAATCAAGATATCTAAAAACAATTATATGAAACGAACCAGAATTTCGATACGATTATTATGACATCGAAAAAAATCTGATCGGAAACAGTTTTTTGTGCAGCTAAAAATCAGGCCGAAAAGACGAATCGTCGTAATTCGTTCACAAAAAGTCAATTGAACTCAAAATACACTTTAATTTAGTTATTAGAACAACCTTTTGGTTGTTTAATGTTGAAACAAAAGTACTAGCGATCAAATCGAACAATAGGACGTAAGCGTAATTTCTTCATTTTTCCCGACTTTGGTCGAAAAAAGAAATTTCTTTTTTTTTTTTTGTCAATTTTCAATGGTGGAATGAAGATAATTTCATATGGTTTTAAGTGTAGTTTTATTTGGAAGTGTAATTGAAATATTCAAAAGATTAGGGGTTTAACTTGATTTTCGGTACAATTATGAGTAACCGAATGGATTGGAGGGAGTGCTCCGAAATCAAGATATCTAAAAACAATTATATGAAACGAACCAGAATTTCGATACGATTATTATGACATCGAAAAAAATCTGATCGGAAACAGTTTTTTGTGCAGCTAAAAATCAGGCCGAAAAGACGAATCGTCGTAATTCGTTCACAAAAAGTCAATTGAACTCAAAATACACTTTAATTTAGTTATTAGAACAACCTTTTGGTTGTTTAATGTTGAAACAAAAGTACTAGCGATCAAATCGAACAATAGGACGTAAGCGTAATTTCTTCATTTTTCCCGACTTTGGTCGAAAAAAGAAATTTCTTTTTTTTTTTGTCAATTTTCAATGGTGGAATGAAGATAATTTCATATGGTTTTAAGTGTAGTTTTATTTGGAAGTGTAATTGAAATATTCAAAAGATTAGGGGTTTAACTTGATTTTCGGTACAATTATGAGTAACCGAATGGATTGGAGGGAGTGCTCCGAAATCAAGATATCTAAAAACAATTATATGAAACGAACCAGAATTTCGATACGATTATTATGACATCGAAAAAAATCTGATCGGAAACAGTTTTTTGTGCAGCTAAAAATCAGGCCGAAAAGACGAATCGTCGTAATTCGTTCACAAAAAGTCAATTGAACTCAAAATACACTTTAATTTAGTTATTAGAACAACCTTTTGGTTGTTTAATGTTGAAACAAAAGTACTAGCGATCAAATCGAACAATAGGACGTAAGCGTAATTTCTTCATTTTTCCCGACTTTGGTCGAAAAAAGAAATTTCTTTTTTTTTTTTGTCAATTTTCAATGGTGGAATGAAGATAATTTCATATGGTTTTAAGTGTAGTTTTATTTGGAAGTGTAATTGAAATATTCAAAAGATTAGGGGTTTAACTTGATTTTCGGTACAATTATGAGTAACCGAATGGATTGGAGGGAGTGCTCCGAAATCAAGATATCTAAAAACAATTATATGAAACGAACCAGAATTTCGATACGATTATTATGACATCGAAAAAAATCTGATCGGAAACAGTTTTTTGTGCAGCTAAAAATCAGGCCGAAAAGACGAATCGTCGTAATTCGTTCACAAAAAGTCAATTGAACTCAAAATACACTTTAATTTAGTTATTAGAACAACCTTTTGGTTGTTTAATGTTGAAACAAAAGTACTAGCGATCAAATCGAACAATAGGACGTAAGCGTAATTTCTTCATTTTTCCCGACTTTGGTCGAAAAAAGAAATTTCTTTTTTTTTTTTGTCAATTTTCAATGGTGGAATGAAGATAATTTCATATGGTTTTAAGTGTAGTTTTATTTGGAAGTGTAATTGAAATATTCAAAAGATTAGGGGTTTAACTTGATTTTCGGTACAATTATGAGTAACCGAATGGATTGGAGGGAGTGCTCCGAAATCAAGATATCTAAAAACAATTATATGAAACGAACCAGAATTTCGATACGATTATTATGACATCGAAAAAAATCTGATCGGAAACAGTTTTTTGTGCAGCTAAAAATCAGGCCGAAAAGACGAATCGTCGTAATTCGTTCACAAAAAGTCAATTGAACTCAAAATACACTTTAATTTAGTTATTAGAACAACCTTTTGGTTGTTTAATGTTGAAACAAAAGTACTAGCGATCAAATCGAACAATAGGACGTAAGCGTAATTTCTTCATTTTTCCCGACTTTGGTCGAAAAAAGAAATTTCTTTTTTTTTTTTGTCAATTTTCAATGGTGGAATGAAGATAATTTCATATGGTTTTAAGTGTAGTTTTATTTGGAAGTGTAATTGAAATATTCAAAAGATTAGGGGTTTAACTTGATTTTCGGTACAATTATGAGTAACCGAATGGATTGGAGGGAGTGCTCCGAAATCAAGATATCTAAAAACAATTATATGAAACGAACCAGAATTTCGATACGATTATTATGACATCGAAAAAAATCTGATCGGAAACAGTTTTTTGTGCAGCTAAAAATCAGGCCGAAAAGACGAATCGTCGTAATTCGTTCACAAAAAGTCAATTGAACTCAAAATACACTTTAATTTAGTTATTAGAACAACCTTTTGGTTGTTTAATGTTGAAACAAAAGTACTAGCGATCAAATCGAACAATAGGACGTAAGCGTAATTTCTTCATTTTTCCCGACTTTGGTCGAAAAAAGAAATTTCTTTTTTTTTTTTGTCAATTTTCAATGGTGGAATGAAGATAATTTCATATGGTTTTAAGTGTAGTTTTATTTGGAAGTGTAATTGAAATATTCAAAAGATTAGGGGTTTAACTTGATTTTCGGTACAATTATGAGTAACCGAATGGATTGGAGGGAGTGCTCCGAAATCAAGATATCTAAAAACAATTATATGAAACGAACCAGAATTTCGATACGATTATTATGACATCGAAAAAAATCTGATCGGAAACAGTTTTTTGTGCAGCTAAAAATCAGGCCGAAAAGACGAATCGTCGTAATTCGTTCACAAAAAGTCAATTGAACTCAAAATACACTTTAATTTAGTTATTAGAACAACCTTTTGGTTGTTTAATGTTGAAACAAAAGTACTAGCGATCAAATCGAACAATAGGACGTAAGCGTAATTTCTTCATTTTTCCCGACTTTGGTCGAAAAAAGAAATTTCTTTTTTTTTTTTGTCAATTTTCAATGGTGGAATGAAGATAATTTCATATGGTTTTAAGTGTAGTTTTATTTGGAAGTGTAATTGAAATATTCAAAAGATTAGGGGTTTAACTTGATTTTCGGTACAATTATGAGTAACCGAATGGATTGGAGGGAGTGCTCCGAAATCAAGATATCTAAAAACAATTATATGAAACGAACCAGAATTTCGATACGATTATTATGACATCGAAAAAAATCTGATCGGAAACAGTTTTTTGTGCAGCTAAAAATCAGGCCGAAAAGACGAATCGTCGTAATTCGTTCACAAAAAGTCAATTGAACTCAAAATACACTTTAATTTAGTTATTAGAACAACCTTTTGGTTGTTTAATGTTGAAACAAAAGTACTAGCGATCAAATCGAACAATAGGACGTAAGCGTAATTTCTTCATTTTTCCCGACTTTGGTCGAAAAAAGAAATTTCTTTTTTTTTTTGTCAATTTTCAATGGTGGAATGAAGATAATTTCATATGGTTTTAAGTGTAGTTTTATTTGGAAGTGTAATTGAAATATTCAAAAGATTAGGGGTTTAACTTGATTTTCGGTACAATTATGAGTAACCGAATGGATTGGAGGGAGTGCTCCGAAATCAAGATATCTAAAAACAATTATATGAAACGAACCAGAATTTCGATACGATTATTATGACATCGAAAAAAATCTGATCGGAAACAGTTTTTTGTGCAGCTAAAAATCAGGCCGAAAAGACGAATCGTCGTAATTCGTTCACAAAAAGTCAATTGAACTCAAAATACACTTTAATTTAGTTATTAGAACAACCTTTTGGTTGTTTAATGTTGAAACAAAAGTACTAGCGATCAAATCGAACAATAGGACGTAAGCGTAATTTCTTCATTTTTCCCGACTTTGGTCGAAAAAAGAAATTTCTTTTTTTTTTTTGTCAATTTTCAATGGTGGAATGAAGATAATTTCATATGGTTTTAAGTGTAGTTTTATTTGGAAGTGTAATTGAAATATTCAAAAGATTAGGGGTTTAACTTGATTTTCGGTACAATTATGAGTAACCGAATGGATTGGAGGGAGTGCTCCGAAATCAAGATATCTAAAAACAATTATATGAAACGAACCAGAATTTCGATACGATTATTATGACATCGAAAAAAATCTGATCGGAAACAGTTTTTTGTGCAGCTAAAAATCAGGCCGAAAAGACGAATCGTCGTAATTCGTTCACAAAAAGTCAATTGAACTCAAAATACACTTTAATTTAGTTATTAGAACAACCTTTTGGTTGTTTAATGTTGAAACAAAAGTACTAGCGATCAAATCGAACAATAGGACGTAAGCGTAATTTCTTCATTTTTCCCGACTTTGGTCGAAAAAAGAAATTTCTTTTTTTTTTTTGTCAATTTTCAATGGTGGAATGAAGATAATTTCATATGGTTTTAAGTGTAGTTTTATTTGGAAGTGTAATTGAAATATTCAAAAGATTAGGGGTTTAACTTGATTTTCGGTACAATTATGAGTAACCGAATGGATTGGAGGGAGTGCTCCGAAATCAAGATATCTAAAAACAATTATATGAAACGAACCAGAATTTCGATACGATTATTATGACATCGAAAAAAATCTGATCGGAAACAGTTTTTTGTGCAGCTAAAAATCAGGCCGAAAAGACGAATCGTCGTAATTCGTTCACAAAAAGTCAATTGAACTCAAAATACACTTTAATTTAGTTATTAGAACAACCTTTTGGTTGTTTAATGTTGAAACAAAAGTACTAGCGATCAAATCGAACAATAGGACGTAAGCGTAATTTCTTCATTTTTCCCGACTTTGGTCGAAAAAAGAAATTTCTTTTTTTTTTTTGTCAATTTTCAATGGTGGAATGAAGATAATTTCATATGGTTTTAAGTGTAGTTTTATTTGGAAGTGTAATTGAAATATTCAAAAGATTAGGGGTTTAACTTGATTTTCGGTACAATTATGAGTAACCGAATGGATTGGAGGGAGTGCTCCGAAATCAAGATATCTAAAAACAATTATATGAAACGAACCAGAATTTCGATACGATTATTATGACATCGAAAAAAATCTGATCGGAAACAGTTTTTTGTGCAGCTAAAAATCAGGCCGAAAAGACGAATCGTCGTAATTCGTTCACAAAAAGTCAATTGAACTCAAAATACACTTTAATTTAGTTATTAGAACAACCTTTTGGTTGTTTAATGTTGAAACAAAAGGTACAAGCGATCAAATCGAACAACAAGACGTAAGCGTAATTTCTTCATTTTTCTCGACTTTGGTCGAAAAAGGAAATTTCTTTTTTTTTTTTTTGTCAATGTTCAATGGTGGAATGAAGATAATTTCATATGCTTTTAAGTGTAGTTTTATTTGGAAGTGTAATTAAATATTCAAAAGATTAGGGGTTTAACTTGATTTTCGGTACAATTATGAGTAACCGAATGGATTGGAGAGAGTGCTCCGAAATCAAGATATCTAAAAACAATTATATGAAGCGAACCATAATTTCGATACGATTATTATGACATCGAAAAAAATCTGATCGGAAACAGTTTTTTGTGCAGCTAAAAATCAGGCCGAAAAGACGAATCGTCGTAATTCGTTAACAAAAAGTCAATTGAACTCAAAATACACTTTAATTTAGTTATTAGAACAACCTTTTGGTTGTTTAATGTTGAAACAAAAGTACAAGCGATCAAATCGAACAATAGGACGTAAGCGTAATTT
The DNA here is from genome assembly GCF_014633365.1 of Diospyros lotus. NCBI lineage: Eukaryota > Viridiplantae > Streptophyta > Magnoliopsida > Ericales > Ebenaceae > Diospyros > Diospyros lotus. Next base: position 21,708,411 of record NC_068346.1, on the reverse strand, counting down.
CTTCATTTTTCCCGACTTTGGTCGAAAAAAGAAATTTGTTTTTTTTTTTTGTCAATTTTCAATGGTGGAATGAAGATAATTTCATATGGTTTTAAGTGTAGTTTTATTTGGAAGTGTAATTTAAATATTCAAAAGATTAGGGGTTTAACTTGATTTTCGGTACAATTATGAGTAACCGAATGGATTGGAGGGAGTGCTCCGAAATCAAGATATCTAAAAACAATTCTATTAAACGAACCATAATTTCGATACGATTATTATGACATCGAAAAAAATATGATCGGAAACAGTTTTTTGTGCAGCTAAAAATCAGGCCGAAAACACGAATCGTCGAAATTCGTTCACAAAAAGTCAATTGAACTCAAAATACACTTTAATTTAGTTATTAGAACAACCTTTTGGTTATTTAATTTTGAAACAAAAGTACAAGCGATCAAATCGAACAATAAGACGTAAGCGTAATTTCTTCATTTTTCTCGACTTTGGTCGAAAAAAGAAATTTCTTTTTTTTTTTTCGTCAATTTTCAATGGTGGAATGAAGATAATTTCATATGGTTTTAAGTGTAGTTTTATTTGGAAGTGTAATTAAATATTCAAAAGATTAGGGGTTTAACTTGATTTTCGGTACAATTATGAGTAACCGAATGGATTGGAGGGAGTGCTCCGAAATCAAGATATCCAAAAAAAATTATATGAAACGAACCAGAATTTCGATACGATTATTATGACATCGAAAAAAATCTGATCAGAAACAGTTTTTTGTGCAGCTAAAAATCAGGCAAAAAAGTCGAATCGTCGTAATTCGTTCACAAAAAGTCAATTGAACTCAAAATATACTTTAATTTAGTTATTAGAACAACATTTTGGTTGTTTAATGTTGAAACAAAAGTACAAGCGATCAAATCGAACAATAGGACGTAAGCGTAATTTCTTCATTTTTCCCGACTTTGGTTGAAAAAAGAAAAATTTCTTTTTTTTTTTTGTCAATTTTCAATGGCGGAATGAAGATAATTTCATATGGTTTTAAGTGTAGTTTTATTTGGAAGTGTAATTTAAATATTCAAAAGATTAGGGGTTTAACTTGATTTTCGGTACAATTATGAGTAACCGAATGGATTGGAGGGAGTGCTCCGAAATCAAGATATCTAAAAACAATTCTATGAAACGAACCAGAATTTCGATACGATTATTATGACATCGAAAAAAATCTGATCGGAAACAGTTTTTTGTGCAGCTAAAAATCAGGCCGAAAACACGAATCGTCGAAATTCGTTCACAAAAAGTCAATTGAACTCAAAATACACTTTAATTTAGTTATTAGAACAACCTTTTGATTGTTTAATTTTGAAACAAAAGTACAAGCGATCAAATCGAACAATAAGACGTAAGCGTAATTTCTTCATTTTTCTCGACTTTGGTCGAGAAAAGAAATTTCTTTTTTTTTTTTGTCAATTTTCAATGGTGGAATGAAGATAATTTCATATGCTTTTAAGTGTAGTTTTATTTGGAAGTGTAATTAAATATTCAAAAGATTAGGGGTTTAACTTGATTTTCGGTACAATTATGAGTAACCGAATGGATTGGAGGGAGTGCTCCGAAATCAAGATATCTAAAAACAATTATATGAAGCGAACCATAATTTCGATACGATTATTATGACATCGAAAAAAATCTGATCGGAAACAGTTTTTTGTGCAGCTAAAAATCAGGCCGAAAAGACGAATCGTCGTAATTCGTTAACAAAAAGTCAATTGAACTCAAAATACACTTTAATTTAGTTATTACAACAACCTTTTGGTTGTTTAATGTTGAAACAAAAGTACAAGCGATCAAATCGAACAATAGGACGTAAGCGTAATTTCTTCATTTTTCCCGACTTTGGTCGAAAAAAGAAATTTGTTTTTTTTTTTTTGTCAATTTTCAATGGTGGAATGAAGATAATTTCATATGGTTTTAAGTGTAGTTTTATTTGGAAGTGTAATTTAAATATTCAATAGATAAGGGGTTTAACTTGATTTTCGGTACATTTATGAGTAACTGAATGGATTGGAGGGAGTGCTCCGAAATCAAGAAATCTAAAAACAATTCTATTAAACGAACCAGAATGTCGATACGATTATTATGACATCGAAAAAAATCTGATCGGAAACAGTTTTTTGTGCAGCTAAAAATCAGGCCGAAAACACGAATCGTCGAAATTCGTTCACAAAAAGTCAATTGTACTCAAAATACACTTTAATTTAGTTATTAGAACAACCTTTTGGTTGTTTAATTTTGAAACAAAAGTACAAGCGATCAAATCGAACAACAAGACGTAAGCGTAATTTCTTCATTTTTCCCGACTTTGGTCGAAAAAAGAAAAATTTCTTTTTTTTTTTTTGTCAATTTTCAATGGTGGAATGAAGATAATTTCATATGGTTTTAAGTGTAGATTTATTTGGAAGTGTAATTTAAATATTCAAAAGATTAGGGGTTTAACTTGATTTTCGGTACAATTATGAGTAACCGAATGGATTGGAGGGAGTGCTCCGAAATCAAGATATCTAAAAACAATTCTATGAAACGAACCAAAATTTCGATACGATTATTATGACATCGAAAAAAATCTGATCGGAAACAGTTTTTTGTGCAGCTAAAAATCAGGCCGAAAACACGAATCGTCGAAATTCGTTCACAAAAAGTCAATTGAACTCAAAATACACTTTAATTTAGTTATTAGAACAACCTTTTGGTTGTTTAATTTTGAAACAAAAGTACAAGCGATGAAATCGAACAATAAGACGTAAGCATAATTTCTTCATTTTTCTCGACTTTGGTCGAAAAAAGAAATTTCTTTTTTTTTTTTTTTGTCAATTTTCAATGGTGGAATGAAGATAATTTCATATGGTTTTAAGTGTAGTTTTATTTGGAAGTGTAATTAAATATTCAAAAGATTAGGGGTTTAATTTGATTTTCGGTACAATTATGAGTAACCGAATGGATTGGAGGGAGTGCTTCGAAATCAAGATATCTAAAAACAATTATATGAAGCGAACCATAACTTCGATACGATTATTATGACATCGAAAAAAATCTGATCGGAAACAATTTTTTGTGCAGCTAAAAATCAGGCCGAAAAGACGAATCGTCGTAATTCGTTAACAAAAAGTCAATTGAACTCAAAATACACTTTAATTTAGTTATTAGAACAACCTTTTGGTTGTTTAATGTTGAAACAAAAGTACAAGCGATCAAATCGAACAATAGGACGTAAGCGTAATTTCTTCATTTTTCCGGACTTTGGTCGAAAAAAGAAATTTCTTTTTTTTTTTTTGTTCAATTTTCAATGGTGGAATGAAGATAATTTCATATGGTTTTAAGTGTAGTTTTATTTGGAAGTGTAATTTAAATATTCAAAAGATAAGGGGTTTAACTTGATTTTCGGTACAATTATGAGTAACCGAATGGATTGGAGGGAGTGCTCCGAAATCAAGATATCTAAAAACAATTCTATTAAACGAACCAGAATTTCGATACGATTATTATGACATCGAAAAAAATCTGATCGGAAACAGTTTTTTGTGCAGCTAAAAATCAGGCCGAAAACACGAATCGTCGAAATTCGTTCACAAAAAGTCAATTGAACTCAAAATACACTTTAATTTAGTTATTAGAACAACCTTTTGGTTGTTTAATTTTGAAACAAAAGTACAAGCGATGAAATCGAACAATAAGACGTAAGCATAATTTCTTCATTTTTCTCGACTTTGGTCGAAAAAAGAAATTTCTTTTTTTTTTTTTTTGTCAATTTTCAATGGTGGAATGAAGATAATTTCATATGGTTTTAAGTGTAGTTTTATTTGGAAGTGTAATTAAATATTCAAAAGATTAGGGGTTTAATTTGATTTTCGGTACAATTATGAGTAACCGAATGGATTGGAGGGAGTGCTTCGAAATCAAGATATCTAAAAACAATTATATGAAGCGAACCATAATTTCGATACGATTATTATGACATCGAAAAAAATCTGATCGGAAACAATTTTTTGTGCAGCTAAAAATCAGGCCGAAAAGACGAATCGTCGTAATTCGTTAACAAAAAGTCAATTGAACTCAAAATACACTTTAATTTAGTTATTAGAACAACCTTTTGGTTGTTTAATGTTGAAACAAAAGTACAAGCGATCAAATCGAACAATAGGACGTAAGCGTAATTTCTTCATTTTTCCGGACTTTGGTCGAAAAAAGAAATTTCTTTTTTTTTTTTGGTTCAATTTTCAATGGTGGAATGAAGATAATTTCATATGGTTTTAAGTGTAGTTTTATTTGGAAGTGTAATTTAAATATTCAAAAGATAAGGGGTTTAACTTGATTTTCGGTACAATTATGAGTAATCGAATGGATTGGAGGGAGTGCTCCGAAATCAAGATATCTAAAAACATTTCTATGAAACGAACCAGAATTTCGATACGATTATTATGACATCGAAAAAAATCTGATCGGAAACAGTTTTTTGTGCAGCTAAAAATCAGGCCGAAAACACGAATCGTCGAAATTCGTTCACAAAAAGTCAATTGAACTCAAAATACACTTTAATTTAGTTATTAGAACAACCTTTTGGTTGTTTAATTTTGAAACAAAAGTACAAGCGATCAAATCGAACAATAAGACGTAAGCGTAATTTCTTCATTTTTCTCGACTTTAGTCGAGAAAAGAAATTTCTTTTTTTTTTTTTGTCAATTTTCAATGGTGGAATGAAGATAATTTAATATGCTTTTAAGTGTAGTTTTATTTGGAAGTGTAATTAAATATTCAAAACATTAGGGGTTTAACTTGATTTTCGGTACAATTATGAGTAACCGAATGGATTGGAGGGAGTGCTCCGAAATCAAGATATCTAAAAACAATTCTATTAAACGAACCATAATTTCGATACGATTATTATGACATCGAAAAAAATCTGATCGGAAACAGTTTTTTGTGCAGCTAAAAATCAGGCCGAAAACACGAATCGTCGAAATTCGTTTACAAAAAGTCAATTGAACTCAAAATACACTTTAATTTAGTTATTAGAACAACCTTTTGGTTGTTTAATTTTGAAACAAAAGTACAAGCGATGAAATCGAACAATAAGACGTAAGCATAATTTCTTCATTTTTCTCGACTTTGGTCGAAAAAAGAAATTTCTTTTTTTTTTTTTTTGTCAATTTTCAATGGTGGAATGAAGATAATTTCATATGGTTTTAAGTGTAGTTTTATTTGGAAGTGTAATTAAATATTCAAAAGATTAGGGGTTTAATTTGATTTTCGGTACAATTATGAGTAACCGAATGGATTGGAGGGAGTGCTTCGAAATCAAGATATCTAAAAACAATTATATGAAGCGAACCATAATTTCGATACGATTATTATGACATCGAAAAAAATCTGATCGGAAACAATTTTTTGTGCAGCTAAAAATCAGGCCGAAAAGACGAATCGTCGTAATTCGTTAACAAAAAGTCAATTGAACTCAAAATACACTTTAATTTAGTTATTAGAACAACCTTTTGGTTGTTTAATGTTGAAACAAAAGTACAAGCGATCAAATCGAACAATAGGACGTAAGCGTAATTTCTTCATTTTTCCGGACTTTGGTCGAAAAAAGAAATTTCTTTTTTTTTTTTTGTTCAATTTTCAATGGTGGAATGAAGATAATTTCATATGGTTTTAAGTGTAGTTTTATTTGGAAGTGTAATTTAAATATTCAAAAGATAAGGGGTTTAACTTGATTTTCGGTACAATTATGAGTAACCGAATGGATTGGAGGGAGTGCTCCGAAATCAAGATATCTAAAAACAATTCTATTAAACGAACCAGAATTTCGATACGATTATTATGACATCGAAAAAAATCTGATCGGAAACAGTTTTTTGTGCAGCTAAAAATCAGGCCGAAAACACGAATCGTCGAAATTCGTTCACAAAAAGTCAATTGAACTCAAAATACACTTTAATTTAGTTATTAGAACAACCTTTTGGTTGTTTAATTTTGAAACAAAAGTACAAGCGATCAAATCGAACAATAAGACGTAAGCGTAATTTCTTCATTTTTCTCGACTTTGGTCGAAAAAAGAAATTTCTTTTTTTTTTTTCGTCAATTTTCAATGGTGGAATGAAGATAATTTCATATGCTTTTAAGTGTAGTTTTATTTGGAAGTGTAATTAAATATTCAAAAGATTAGGGTTTTAACTTGATTTTCGGTACAATTATGAGTAACCGAATGGATTGGAGGGAGTGCTCCGAAATAAAGATATCTAAAAAAAATATATGAAACGAACCAGAATTTCGATACGATTATTATGACATCGAAAAAAATCTGATCAGAAACAGTTTTTTGTGCAGCTAAAAATCAGGCAAAAAAGTCGAATCGTCGTAATTCGTTCACAAAAAGTCAATTAAACTCAAAATATACTTTAATTTAGTTATTAGAACAACCTTTTGGTTGTTTAATGTTGAAACAAAAGTACAAGCGATCAAATCGAACAATAGGACGTAAGCGTAATTTCTTCATTTTTCCCGACTTTGGTCGAAAAAAGAAAAATTTCTTTTTTTTTTTTTGTCAATTTTCAATGGTGGAATGAAGATAATTTCATATGGTTTTAAGTGTAGTTTTATTTGGAAGTGTAATTTAAATATTCAAAAGATTAGGGGTTTAACTTGATTTTCGGTACAATTATGAGTAACCGAATGGATTGGAGGGAGTGCTCCGAAATCAAGATATCTAAAAACAATTCTATGAAACGAACCAAAATTTCGATACGATTATTATGACATCGAAAAAAATCTGATCGGAAACAGTTTTTTGTGCAGCTAAAAATCAGGCCGAAAACACGAATCGTCGAAATTCGTTTACAAAAAGTCAATTGAACTCAAAATACACTTTAATTTAGTTATTAGAACAACCTTTTGCTTGTTTAATTTTGAAACAAAAGTACAAGCGATCAAATCGAACAATAAGACGTAAGCGTAATTTCTTCATTTTTCTCGACTTTAGTCGAGAAAAGAAATTTCTTTTTTTTTTTTTGTCAATTTTCAATGGTGGAATGAAGATAATTTAATATGCTTTTAAGTTTAGTTTTATTTGGAAGTGTAATTAAATATTCAAAAGATTAGGGGTTTAACTTGATTTTCGGTACAATTATGAGTAACCGAATGGATTGGAGGGAGTGCTCCGAAATCAAGATATCTAAAAACAATTATATGAAGCGAACCATAATTTCGATACGATTATTATGACATCGAAAAAAATCTGATCGGAAACAGTTTTTTGTGCAGCTAAAAATCAGGCCGAAAAGACGAATCGTCGTAATTCGTTAACAAAAAGTCAATTGAACTCAAAATACACTTTAATTTAGTTATTAGAACAACCTTTTGGTTGTTTAATGTTGAAACAAAAGTACAAGCGATCAAATCGAACAATAGGACGTAAGCGTAATTTCTTCATTTTTCCCGACTTTGGTCGAAAAAAGAAATTTCTTTTTTTTTTTTGTCAATTTTCAATGGTGGAATGAAGATAATTTCATATGGTTTTAAGTGTAGTTTTATTTGGAAGTGTAATTTAAATATTCAAAAGATAAGGGGTTTAACTTGATTTTCGGTACAATTATGAGTAACCGAATGGATTGGAGGGAGTGCTCCGAAATCAAGATATCTAAAAACAATTCTATTAAACGAACCAGAATGTCGATACGATTATTATGACATCGAAAAAAATCTGATCGGAAACAGTTTTTTGTGCAGCTAAAAATCAGGCCGAAAACACGAATCGTCGAAATTCGTTCACAAAAAGTCAATTGTACTCAAAATACACTTTAATTTAGTTATTAGAACAACCTTTTGGTTGTTTAATTTTGAAACAAAAGTACAAGCGATCAAATCGAACAACAAGACGTAAGCGTAATTTCTTCATTTTTCTCGACTTTGGTCGAAAAAAGAAATTTCTTTTTTTTTTTTTTTGTCAATGTTCAATGGTGGAATGAAGATAATTTCATATGCTTTTAAGTGTAGTTTTATTTGGAAGTGTAATTAAATATTCAAAAGATTAGGGGTTTAACTTGATTTTCGGTACAATTATGAGTAACCGAATGGATTGGAGGGAGTGCTCCGAAATCAAGATATCTAAAAACAATTATATGAAGCGAACCATAATTTCGATACGATTATTATGACATCGAAAAAAATCTGATCGGAAACAGTTTTTTGTGCAGCTAATGTAACACCCCCTCTCCTAGAACTGCCCGAGAAGAGGTGCTACGGGGAAAATAAAATAAACCAACTGATAACTGAATTCTGATACCAATACTGTATATATATCGATTAACTGTAATAAGACTCTGAGTCAACAAAAACTGAAATCATAATTGCATCTAAGGGAAATTCCCTAAACTGGAAATTAAAATGAATCTAAACTGATCAAACACTAACTAACAACTAATAACTAATAACTCCCAGACATCTTTGGTCTTGAGCGGCTCCACGTACACACACTACTGGACACTGCTGCTAGGCCCCACGTCTGGTACTCCCCCACTAGGACCTGGAATGGTGAAGAGTACAAGGTGAGCTACAAAGCTCAGCAAGTAATAAACTAGAAAGAATAACTGAAGCTGAATCGAAGAATATCGATACTGATAAAAATACTTACTGAACTTGTACTGAGAGATATAATAATCACTGGATGGCATTTATAAGATGTAATGCACATAAGCTGTAAACTAAATGCAGGTATGCAACTTTGGCCCATAGGCCCACATAACTGTAACACATACCTGACTGATCTGAGTCCTGCAAACATAAAAACTGTAAGCACATACTTTGGGCAATATGCCCCTAGCTCCCTGGTCGACATCAGGCGAGCAACTCATAACTGAGATATAATTGTACTGATACTAGTGGGATCCCCGCGGACAAGCCGCCTGGCGCGCATAATGCAATGCTCATATAAATGCTAGCACACGATATGTAGTGCTCCACATAAGTCATGCTCAATGCTCATACAATGTGTATGCACATAATCTCACAAAATAATGTTGACCATGTCATAATGAACTGCTAAACATGGTATATGATTTTTTTACTAGAAATGTTGAGATTCAAATATTCTGAAATTTCTAAGTATAGGCATGGCATATTGGATTTGATGATATCTTGGCATAAAAATTCAATATTTGAATAATTGAATATTCATATTAAATTTAAAACTTGAATCAAGAATTTATTGGAAGCTATTTGGATGCCATTTGATACTATTTGGATGATTGAGAAAGTCTAAGGAGGAAATTTGAATGAAAAACAGCTCATCCGAATGAAAAAAAATGGATTTCAGCAAGCTCATTCGAATGGCAGAAAAACTCATTCGAATGACAGAGACTCATTCGAATGACAAAAGGCTCATTCGAATGACTGATGATATTTCAAGGCTATTCGGATCTGATCTGGGACTCATTCGAATGACTCTCAAATTCATTCGAATGAATTTTGAAAATTTTCAACTTTTGAACTGGCAAAACTCGACTCATTCGAATGCAACAGTAACCTTATTCGAATCAATTTGAAAGTCATTCGAATGACAAGAAGGCTCATTCGAATGCTAAGCTATACAAAGCAACAACTTACTCACATCTTCAAGGGCTCATTCGAATGACAACAAGGCTCATTCGAATGACAGTCAAAAACCTAAAAAATACATACGAATGATATGATAATCACATGACTCATTCGAATGACCCAAAAACTCATTCGAATGACTGGAATATTATAGGGGAAAAGCCTACGATAACACTGAAACTTATTCGGATGCTTTGAAACTCATTCGAATGACTCAAGGCTTATTCGAATGACTGGATTCTTATCAGGTATACAGCTTACGATAACAGAGAGCAAATCTTTCATTCAAAACTTATCTTCACTACACCATTCCAAAAGAAATCTTGGGAGAACAATCCCAATTGATATATAAACAACTTGAGGGATGATTTACTGATCATAGCTAATGAAAAACGTTGCAAGAAACATGCCTGAACTGATTGATACTCACTGTAAGCATGTAAATACATATATAAACATGCACTGATCTGATATAACTCACTGTAACGCACATATTTGAATATATACATGCACTGGAACTGATATAAATTCTGAAATATGATATCAACTCAATCAAGACCTGTAAGAAAGGATTACAGGGGAAGGATACTTGCCTTATGATCTTCTTGATCGACTTAATGATCTCACGAGAGCCTCCTATGCAAGACTTGAACTCACTGTTCGTGCCTTTCAAACTCTCTGATCGATCCCATGATCTAACAGAAGCCTCCAACGCAAAGCCTTTAATTCACTGTTGAAGCTTCTTCTTCTCTCTGTTGTTCTTCACACGGCGAAGACAACATGGCTAATGACTATTATATATATACATATGCTTAAGAGAAACCCTAATGCCATCTCTCTCTCCTAATATAACTAGGAGTCTTTCAAACCGAATCCTTCTCACAGCTGGGTTAATTAATCCCTTAATCACACTAATTCTGTTTAACAATTAAACTCTAATATCAAATCCTTAAATGACCAACACGTCCTTGCATTTAATCTTCTCAATAATTAAACATAATTAAATGCTATTTTCTCAATTAAATCTCTAAATTGCCACATTAACAATTAATTGGCAAAAATTCTCCAAACAAAACTAATTAAGAAATTCAATAATTTCTAAATAAAAATCTAAACTCTCTAATGGGTCGTTACAATTTCTCCCCTCCTTAAAAGAATTTGGTCCTCCAAATTCGTAACTGGTTACTCGAACAATGAGGGGTAAAGACGCCTCATCTCTTCTTCTAGCTCCCACGTCGCCTCTTCTACCGAGTGACGCTGCCATTGAACCTTCACAAGAGGAATTGATCGATTCCTCAAGGTCTTCTCTTTACGCTCTAAAATACTGGTAGGCATCTCTTCATAAGATACGTCTTCTTTAACTTCAAGAGTCTGAAAATCGATCACATGCTGAGGATCTGGCACATATTTCCTCAACATCGAAACATGGAATACATTGTGGACATGGGACAACTGCGGTGGCAAAGCTAACTCATATGCCAAAGTCCCTATCCGTCTCAAAATCTCAAATGGACCAACGTAACGGGGACTAAGCTTTCCTGTTACGCCAAATCTTCGCACACCTTTAATAGGCATGACTCTCAACCAAACATGGTCGCCTACCTCAAACTCAAGGTCTCGCCGTCGCTTGTCTGCATAGCTCTTCTGTCTGTCTTGTGCTGTCTTCATTCTTGTTTTGATCACCCGGATCTTTTCTGTTGTCTGCTCCACAATTTCAGGACCCAATAAAGTCCTATCTCCAATCTCTTCCCAACATATCGGTGATCGACATGGTCGCCCATACAAAGCCTCATATGGTGACATTCCAATACTTGAATGGAAACTATTATTGTAGGAAAATTCCACCAAAGGTAAATGCTCATCCCAACTACCTTGGAAATCTAGAACGCAAGCTCTCAACATGTCCTCGAGAGTCCTAATAGTCCTCTCTGACTGGCCATCTGTCTGTGGATGAAAGGCCGTGCTGAACTTCAACTGAGATCCCAATGCCTCATGCAAAGCTCCCCAAAAATGAGAAGTAAAACGAGGATCTCGATCTGATACAATGCTGGATGGAACACCGTGTAACTTCACGATCTCCTCAATGTAAATTTTGGCAAATCTATTTAATGGATAAGTCTTCTTAATAGGAAGGAAATGGGCTGATTTAGTTAAACGATCAACAATCACCCATATAGCATCATAGCCTCTAGTAGTCCTGGGTAAACCCATCACAAAGTCCATAGCAATATTATCCCATTTCCACTCCGGAATGGGTAATGGAAGTAATAAACCTGCGGGTTTCTGATGTTCCGCTTTAACTTGTTGGCATACTGAACATTGTGAAATATAACTGGCTACATCTTTCTTCATACCACTCCACCAATACTGTCGCTTAAGGTCGTGGTACATCTTCGTAACACCTGGATGAATAGTGTAACGACTCTTGTGTGCTTCATTCAAAATCTCTTGCTTAAGATTTCCACCATCGGGTATACAAATACGTCCCTGAAATAAAAGTATACCATCACTCCGTAGAGTATATCCCAAAGGAGAAAATTTCCCAATATCTGCTAAGATTTGTGCTAACTTCACATCTTTCGATTGCTGTGTCTTGAGCAATTCAAATAGCTCGGGTTGTACTCTCATATAAGCACAACTCACAACTGGTTTATCTTCTGGGGTTGAAATAGATAAGACACTCAACTGTTCTAATAACCTCCATTCTTGAACCATCATCGTAGCTATAGAAGCTCCTCGCCGACTCAAAGCATCGGCTACTACATTAGCCTTTCCTGGGTGATATAGAATCTCACAGTCGAAGTCTTTAAATAACTCGACCCATCGTCTCTGCCTCATGTTCAATTCTTTCTGGGATAGAAGATAATGTAAGCTCTTATGATCTGTATAAATTTCAACTTTCTCACCATATAGATAGTGTCGCCATATCTTCAAAGCAAATACTACCGCTGCCAACTCCAAATCATGAGTAGGGTAGTTCACTTCGTGTTTCTTCAATTGTCTGGATGCATAAGCATTAACTCGACCTTCTTGCATCAATACGCAACCCAAACCTGAATGGGATGCATCGCTGTAAATGGAATATTTCTCTCCACTCCTTGGAATGGCTAAAACTGGTGCAGTAGTTAACTTTCGCTTCAATTCTTGGAAGGCACGTGCACACGCGTCATTCCATTCAAACTTTTCTCCTTTTCTTGTTAGCTTAGTCATAGGGGAAGATAAACGAGCAAACCCTTCAATGAATCGTCTATAATAGCCTGCAAGACCTAGAAAACTACGTATCTCTGTCACTGTCGTAGGTCTCGGCCAATCCATAACTGCTTTGGTCTTGTCTGGATCCACTGAAATACCATCTCCAGACACCACATGACCTAGAAATCCAATTTGAGTGAGCCAGAACTCACACTTGCTGAACTTGGCATACAGTTGCTCTTCTTTAAGTCTTTGTAATACCAGAGTAAGATGCTCTGTATGCTCCTCCACATTAGATGAGTAGACTAGGATATCGTCGATGAAGACAATAATGAATCGATCTAGGTACTCACGTAGAACTCGATTCATCAAATCCATGAAAACAGCTGGGGCATTCGTCAACCCAAATGGCATCACCACAAACTCGTAGTGTCCATAGCGAGTCCTGAAAGCAGTCTTCTGAATATCATCATCTCTAACTCGCACCTGATGGTATCCCGATCTCAAATCTATCTTCGAGAATACCTTAGCTCCTCGCAATTGATCTAACAAGTCATCCACTCGAGGTAAGGGGTATTTATTCTTCACTGTCACCTGGTTCAATTGACGATAGTCAATACATAATCTCAAAGATCCATCTTTCTTCCTCACGAACAATACTGGTGCACCCCACGGGGATGAACTGGGTCGGATAAAGCCCTTCTCTATTAATTCTTCTAATTGGGCCTTCAACTCCTTTAGCTCATTAGGTGCCATCCGATATGGAGCCTTAGAGATAGGCTGCGTACCAGGCAATAATTCGATAGTAAACTCCGATCCTCTCCGAGGGGGTAATCCTGGTAGCTCATCTGGGAAAACTTCTTGGAAATCTCGTACTACTGGTACCCCGGTTAAATTCTTCTTGCTTCCTTCGTCAGTGGTTACAAAGGCTAGATAGGCCTCGCATCCATCACGCATTAGCTTTTCAACTTTCATCACCGAGATCATAGGAATCGTAGACATAGGCTTGACTCCTCTATAAATAAGAATTGGCTGTTGAGGTAGTTCAAAATCAATAATCTTTCGCCGACAATCGACTCTTGCATAATGTCGTGATAGCCAATCCATGCCAAGGATCAAATCAAAATCCTTAACATCGAGAATTACCAAATCTCCCAATAGCTTCTTATCATGGACCTCGATCTCACAATTCTCAAACATTTCTCTAGCTATCATAATCTTATCTCCTGGCGTAGACACAATCAAGTGGTACGGCAAAGAAATCCGAGAATGGGGAACATAACATACTGTGCGCAGTGCAATAAAAGAATGTGTAGAACCAGTATCAAATAATGCACGCACATCATGACCATATAGGGATAGAATACCTTGGATAGTCCCGTCGCCCTGCTCTGCCTCAGCTGTGGTAAGGGCATAAACTCTACCCTGCACCTGTCTATCTGCGGGCGGTGGATGCTGAGCTACTGGTAGCGCTGGTATTGGTGCCGCTCCTAGCCCTCTAGCTGCTGGTGGCCTCTGATTCGCCTGCTGACCTCTATTTTGGGGCGGTTGAGTACACCGGTTGGCTGTGTGTCCTTTTTGTCCGCACCTGAAACAAGTGACCTCTGGCGCGGGAAGTGCTGCTTGATTCCTCGGGCAATCTTTCTTTCTATGCCCCTCTTGTCCACACTTGAAACAAACGTTCTTCCCAGCTAGGCACGGTCCTCCGTGCTTCCTCCCACATTGACCACATTGTGGGTTATTCTCTACTTTATTTCCTTGTCCGGCTGTCCACTTCCTCTTCTTATTATTGTTGGACGAACCCTGAGATGTACCTGTGCCCTTCTTGGCTGCTTGTGTTGCTCTCCATTCATTGCGATCTCGCTCGATAGCATATGCTCGTTGGACCACCGTGGCATAATCCACGCTTAGAGCTCCTCCAAAAGCATGTCGGATATCCGCACGCAATCCTCTCTGAAATTTGGCGGCTTTCTTTGCTTCACTGGACACCAACTCTGGAGCGTATCGTGACAATGCTGTAAACTCCGCCTCGTACTGAGCCACCGTGTTAGTACCTTGTATCAACTCCACGAATTCATAAACTTTCTGCTCCTTGACCCACGCTGGGCAATAAGCGTCGTTGAACACTTGTTGAAACTCAACCCATGTGGGTTCTCGATCACCAAACCTCTGGCGGGCAGTCTCCCACCATCTCTCGGCATCACCTCTGAACATGAACGTGCTAAGTCGAACTCGTCGGTCGTCCGCACAACCAATAGATCGGAGATGCTTCTCTATTGATAGCATCCAATTCTCCGCTGTTGCTGCATCTGTACCTCCATGAAATGCTGGTGGTCGAAACGCCATGAAGTCCTTCAATAATTGACTCCCAGTGTCTGCCGCTACAACTGGAGTTGTTGGGGCAACTAGCGGTTCGCCTCCACTGCCTCCTGCTTCTTGGTGTACTTGCGGCTGCCTCACCTGATTCGTCACTAGGGTATCAACTACCCTCATCAAGCCTGCCAACATGCCTCGCATCTCGGCCATACCCTGTCGTAAGTCACTACCAGAATGCCCTGGTGAGCCTGGTGTGGGAACTGGAACCTCGCCTGGCGTAGAAGTAGCCTGGCTGCGAGTACGGGGTCGTCCTCTTTGATTACTCATCTTCCTGTATCACCACTTAGGGTTAGAATACTGTAAATTGGGTTAACGTATCTAACTGACGGACACAAGTCCTAACTCTACCCAACATCCTATGTGTGTACTGGAGACTCCTCAAAACACTGCTCTGATACCAATACTGTAACACCCCCTCTCCTAGAACTGCCCGAGAAGAGGTGCTACGGGGAAAATAAAATAAACCAACTGATAACTGAATTCTGATACCAATACTGTATATATATCGATTAACTGTAATAAGACTCTGAGTCAACAAAAACTGAAATCATAATTGCATCTAAGGGAAATTCCCTAAACTGGAAATTAAAATGAATCTAAACTGATCAAACACTAACTAACAACTAATAACTAATAACTCCCAGACATCTTTGGTCTTGAGCGGCTCCACGTACACACACTACTGGACACTGCTGCTAGGCCCCACGTCTGGTACTCCCCCACTAGGACCTGGAATGGTGAAGAGTACAAGGTGAGCTACAAAGCTCAGCAAGTAATAAACTAGAAAGAATAACTGAAGCTGAATCGAAGAATATCGATACTGATAAAAATACTTACTGAACTTGTACTGAGAGATATAATAATCACTGGATGGCATTTATAAGATGTAATGCACATAAGCTGTAAACTAAATGCAGGTATGCAACTTTGGCCCATAGGCCCACATAACTGTAACACATACCTGACTGATCTGAGTCCTGCAAACATAAAAACTGTAAGCACATACTTTGGGCAATATGCCCCTAGCTCCCTGGTCGACATCAGGCGAGCAACTCATAACTGAGATATAATTGTACTGATACTAGTGGGATCCCCGCGGACAAGCCGCCTGGCGCGCATAATGCAATGCTCATATAAATGCTAGCACACGATATGTAGTGCTCCACATAAGTCATGCTCAATGCTCATACAATGTGTATGCACATAATCTCACAAAATAATGTTGACCATGTCATAATGAACTGCTAAACATGGTATATGATTTTTTTACTAGAAATGTTGAGATTCAAATATTCTGAAATTTCTAAGTATAGGCATGGCATATTGGATTTGATGATATCTTGGCATAAAAATTCAATATTTGAATAATTGAATATTCATATTAAATTTAAAACTTGAATCAAGAATTTATTGGAAGCTATTTGGATGCCATTTGATACTATTTGGATGATTGAGAAAGTCTAAGGAGGAAATTTGAATGAAAAACAGCTCATCCGAATGAAAAAAAATGGATTTCAGCAAGCTCATTCGAATGGCAGAAAAACTCATTCGAATGACAGAGACTCATTCGAATGACAAAAGGCTCATTCGAATGACTGATGATATTTCAAGGCTATTCGGATCTGATCTGGGACTCATTCGAATGACTCTCAAATTCATTCGAATGAATTTTGAAAATTTTCAACTTTTGAACTGGCAAAACTCGACTCATTCGAATGCAACAGTAACCTTATTCGAATCAATTTGAAAGTCATTCGAATGACAAGAAGGCTCATTCGAATGCTAAGCTATACAAAGCAACAACTTACTCACATCTTCAAGGGCTCATTCGAATGACAACAAGGCTCATTCGAATGACAGTCAAAAACCTAAAAAATACATACGAATGATATGATAATCACATGACTCATTCGAATGACCCAAAAACTCATTCGAATGACTGGAATATTATAGGGGAAAAGCCTACGATAACACTGAAACTTATTCGGATGCTTTGAAACTCATTCGAATGACTCAAGGCTTATTCGAATGACTGGATTCTTATCAGGTATACAGCTTACGATAACAGAGAGCAAATCTTTCATTCAAAACTTATCTTCACTACACCATTCCAAAAGAAATCTTGGGAGAACAATCCCAATTGATATATAAACAACTTGAGGGATGATTTACTGATCATAGCTAATGAAAAACGTTGCAAGAAACATGCCTGAACTGATTGATACTCACTGTAAGCATGTAAATACATATATAAACATGCACTGATCTGATATAACTCACTGTAACGCACATATTTGAATATATACATGCACTGGAACTGATATAAATTCTGAAATATGATATCAACTCAATCAAGACCTGTAAGAAAGGATTACAGGGGAAGGATACTTGCCTTATGATCTTCTTGATCGACTTAATGATCTCACGAGAGCCTCCTATGCAAGACTTGAACTCACTGTTCGTGCCTTTCAAACTCTCTGATCGATCCAATGATCTAACAGAAGCCTCCAACGCAAAGCCTTTAATTCACTGTTGAAGCTTCTTCTTCTCTCTGTTGTTCTTCACACGGCGAAGACAACATGGCTAATGACTATTATATATATACATATGCTTAAGAGAAACCCTAATGCCATCTCTCTCTCCTAATATAACTAGGAGTCTTTCAAACCGAATCCTTCTCACGGCTGGGTTAATTAATCCCTTAATCACACTAATTCTGTTTAACAATTAAACTCTAATATCAAATCCTTAAATGACCAACACGTCCTTGCATTTAATCTTCTCAATAATTAAACATAATTAAATGCTATTTTCTCAATTAAATCTCTAAATTGCCACATTAACAATTAATTGGCAAAAATTCTCCAAACAAAACTAATTAAGAAATTCAATAATTTCTAAATAAAAATCTAAACTCTCTAATGGGTCGTTACAATTTCTCCCCTCCTTAAAAGAATTTGGTCCTCCAAATTCGTAACTGGTTACTCGAACAATGAGGGGTAAAGACGCCTCATCTCTTCTTCTAGCTCCCACGTCGCCTCTTCTACCGAGTGACGCTGCCATTGAACCTTCACAAGAGGAATTGATCGATTCCTCAAGGTCTTCTCTTTACGCTCTAAAATACTGGTAGGCATCTCTTCATAAGATACGTCTTCTTTAACTTCAAGAGTCTGAAAATCGATCACATGCTGAGGATCTGGCACATATTTCCTCAACATCGAAACATGGAATACATTGTGGACATGGGACAACTGCGGTGGCAAAGCTAACTCATATGCCAAAGTCCCTATCCGTCTCAAAATCTCAAATGGACCAACGTAACGGGGACTAAGCTTTCCTGTTACGCCAAATCTTCGCACACCTTTAATAGGCATGACTCTCAACCAAACATGGTCGCCTACCTCAAACTCAAGGTCTCGCCGTCGCTTGTCTGCATAGCTCTTCTGTCTGTCTTGTGCTGTCTTCATTCTTGTTTTGATCACCCGGATCTTTTCTGTTGTCTGCTCCACAATTTCAGGACCCAATAAAGTCCTATCTCCAATCTCTTCCCAACATATCGGTGATCGACATGGTCGCCCATACAAAGCCTCATATGGTGACATTCCAATACTTGAATGGAAACTATTATTGTAGGAAAATTCCACCAAAGGTAAATGCTCATCCCAACTACCTTGGAAATCTAGAACGCAAGCTCTCAACATGTCCTCGAGAGTCCTAATAGTCCTCTCTGACTGGCCATCTGTCTGTGGATGAAAGGCCGTGCTGAACTTCAACTGAGATCCCAATGCCTCATGCAAAGCTCCTCAAAAATGAGAAGTAAAACGAGGATCTCGATCTGATACAATGCTGGATGGAACACCGTGTAACTTCACGATCTCCTCAATGTAAATTTTGGCAAATCTATTTAATGGATAAGTCTTCTTAATAGGAAGGAAATGGGTTTAACTTGATTAGGGGTTTAACTTGATTTTCGGTACAATTATGAGTAACCGAATGGATTGGAGGGAGTGCTCCGAAATCAAGATATCTAAAAACAATTATATGAAGCGAACCATAATTTCGATACGATTATTATGACATCGAAAAAAATCTGATCGGAAACAGTTTTTTGTGCAGCTAAAAATCAGGCCGAAAAGACGAATCGTCGTAATTCGTTAACAAAAAGTCAATTGAACTCAAAATACACTTTAATTTAGTTATTAGAACAACCTTTTGGTTGTTTAATGTTGAAACAAAAGTACAAGCGATCAAATCGAACAATAGGACGTAAGCGTAATTTCTTCATTTTTCCCGACTTTGGTCGAAAAAAGAAATTTCTTTTTTTTTTTTGTCAATTTTCAATGGTGGAATGAAGATAATTTCATATGGTTTTAAGTGTAGTTTTATTTGGAAGTGTAATTTAAATATTCAAAAGATAAGGGGTTTAACTTGATTTTCGGTACAATTATGAGTAACCGAATGGATTGGAGGGAGTGCTCCGAAATCAAGATATCTAAAAACAATTCTATTAAACGAACCAGAATGTCGATACGATTATTATGACATCGAAAAAAATCTGATCGGAAACAGTTTTTTGTGCAGCTAAAAATCAGGCCGAAAACACGAATCGTCGAAATTCGTTCACAAAAAGTCAATTGTACTCAAAATACACTTTAATTTAGTTATTAGAACAACCTTTTGGTTGTTTAATTTTGAAACAAAAGTACAAGCGATCAAATCGAACAACAAGACGTAAGCGTAATTTCTTCATTTTTCTCGACTTTGGTCGAAAAAAGAAATTTCTTTTTTTTTTTTTTGTCAATGTTCAATGGTGGAATGAAGATAATTTCATATGCTTTTAAGTGTAGTTTTATTTGGAAGTGTAATTAAATATTCAAAAGATTAGGGGTTTAACTTGATTTTCGGTACAATTATGAGTAACCGAATGGATTGGAGGGAGTGCTCCGAAATCAAGATATCTAAAAACAATTCTATGAAGCGAACCATAATTTCGATACGATTATTATGACATCGAAAAAAATCTGATCGGAAACAGTTTTTTGTGCAGCTAAAAATCAGGCCGAAAAGACGAATCGTCGTAATTCGTTAACAAAAAGTCAATTGAACTCAAAATACACTTTAATTTAGTTATTAGAACAACCTTTTGGTTGTTTAATGTTGAAACAAAAGTACAAGCGATCAAATCGAACAATAGGACGTAAGCGTAATTTCTTCATTTTTCCCGACTTTGGTCGAAAAAAGAAATTTGTTTTTTTTTTTTGTCAATTTTCAATGGTGGAATGAAGATAATTTCATATGGTTTTAAGTGTAGTTTTATTTGGAAGTGTAATTTAAATATTCAAAAGATTAGGGGTTTAAGTTGATTTTCGGTACAATTATGAGTAACCGAATGGATTGGACGGAGTGCTCCGAAATCAAGATATCTAAAAACAATTCTATTAAACGAACCATAATTTCGATACGATTATTATGACATCGAAAAAAATCTGATCGGAAACAGTTTTTTGTGCAGCTAAAAATCAGGCCGAAAACACGAATCGTCGAAATTCGTTCACAAAAAGTCAATTGAACTCAAAATACACTTTAATTTAGTTATTAGAACAACCTTTTGGTTGTTTAATTTTGAAACAAAAGTACAAGCGATCAAATCGAACAATAAGACGTAAGCATAATTTCTTCATTTTTCTCGACTTTGGTCGAAAAAAGAAATTTCTTTTTTTTTTTTTTTGTGAATTTTCAATGGTGGAATGAAGATAATTTCATATGCTTTTAAGTGTAGTTTTATTTGGAAGTGTAATTAAATATTCAAAAGATTAGGGGTTTAATTTGATTTTCGGTACAATTATGAGTAACCGAATGGATTGGAGGGAGTGCTTCGAAATCAAGATATCTAAAAACAATTATATGAAGCGAACCATAATTTCGATACGATTATTATGACATCGAAAAAAATCTGATCGGAAATAATTTTTTGTGCAGCTAAAAATCAGGCCGAAAAGACGAATCGTCATAATTCGTTAACAAAAAGTCAATTGAACTCAAAATACACTTTAATTTAGATATTAGAACAACCTTTTGGTTGTTTAATGTTGAAACAAAAGTACAAGCGATCAAATCGAACAATAGGACGTAAGTGTAATTTCTTCATTTTTCCGGACTTTGGTCGAAAAAAGAAATTTCTTTTTTTTTTTTTGTCAATTTTCAATGGTGGAATGAAGATAATTTCATATGGTTTTAAGAGTAGTTTTATTTGGAAGTGTAATTTAAATATTCAAAAGATTAGGGGTTTAACTTGATTTTCGGTACAATTATGAGTAACCGAATGGATTGGAGGGAGTGCACCGAAATCAAGATATCTAAAAACAATTCTATTAAACGAACCAGAATTTCGATACGATTATTATGACATCGAAAAAAATCTGATCGGAAACAGTTTTTTGTGCAGTTAAAAATCAGGCCGAAAACACGAATCGTCGAAATTCGTTCACAAAAAGTCAATTGAACTCAAAATACACTTTAATTTAGTTATTAGAACAACCTTTTGGTTGTTTAATTTTGAAACAAAAGTACAAGCGATCAAATCGAACAATAAGACGTAAGCGTAATTTCTTCATTTTTCTCGACTTTGGTCGAAAAAAGAAATTTCTTTTTTTTTTTTCGTCAATTTTCAATGGTGGAATGAAGATAATTTCATATGCTTTTAAGTTTAGTTTTATTTGGAAGTGTAATTAAATATTCAAAAGATTAGGGTTTTAACTTGATTTTCGGTACAATTATGAGTAACCGAATGGATTGGAGGGAGTGCTCCGAAATAAAGATATCTAAAAAAAATTATATGAAACGAACCAGAATTTCGATACAATTATTATGACATCGAAAAAAATCTGATCAGAAACAGTTTTTTGTGCAGCTAAAAATCAGGCAAAAAAGTCGAATCGTCGTAATTCGTTCACAAAAAGTCAATTGAACTCAAAATATACTTTAATTTAGTTATTAGAACAACCTTTTGGTTGTTTAATGTTGAAACAAAAGTACAAGCGATCAAATCGAACAATAGGACGTAAGCGTAATTTCTTCATTTTTCCCGACTTTGGTCGAAAAAAGAAAAATTTCTTTTTTTTTTTTGTCAATTTTCAATGGTGGAATGAAGATAATTTCATATGCTTTTAAGTGTAGTTTTATT
This sequence comes from Diospyros lotus, assembly GCF_014633365.1. Taxonomy (NCBI): domain Eukaryota; kingdom Viridiplantae; phylum Streptophyta; class Magnoliopsida; order Ericales; family Ebenaceae; genus Diospyros; species Diospyros lotus. The sequence continues at coordinate 21,686,033 of NC_068346.1, read as the reverse complement.
TGGAAGTGTAATTTAAATATTCAAAAGATTAGGGGTTTAACTTGATTTTCGGTACAATTATGAGTAACCGAATGGATTGGAGGGAGTGCTCCGAAATCAAGATATCTAAAAACAATTCTATGAAACGAACCAAAATTTCGATACGATTATTATGACATCGAAAAAAATCTGATCGGAAACAGTTTTTTGTGCAGCTAAAAATCAGGCCGAAAACACGAATCGTCGAAATTCGTTCACAAAAAGTCAATTGAACTCAAAATACACTTTAATTTAGTTATTAGAACAACCTTTTGATTGTTTAATTTTGAAACAAAAGTACAAGCGATCAAATCGAACAATAAGACGTAAGCGTAATTTCTTCATTTTTCTCGACTTTGGTCGAGAAAAGAAATTTCTTTTTTTTTTTTGTCAATTTTCAATGGTGGAATGAAGATAATTTAATATGCTTTTAAGTGTAGTTTTATTTGGAAGTGTAATTAAATATTCAAAAGATTAGGGGTTTAACTTGATTTTCGGTACAATTATGAGTAACCGAATGGATTGGAGGGAGTGCTCCGAAATAAAGATATCTAAAAAAAATTATATGAAACGAACCAGAATTTCGATACGATTATTATGACATCGAAAAAAATCTGATCAGAAACAGTTTTTTGTGCAGCTAAAAATCAGGCAAAAAAGTCGAATCGTCGTAATTCGTTCACAAAAAGTCAATTGAACTCAAAATATACTTTAATTTAGTTATTAGAACAACCTTTTGGTTGTTTAATGTTGAAACAAAAGTACAAGCGATCAAATCGAACAATAGGACGTAAGCGTAATTTCTTCATTTTTCCCGACTTTGGTCGAAAAAAGAAAAATTTCTTTTTTTTTTTTTGTCAATTTTCAATGGTGGAATGAAGATAATTTCATATGGTTTTAAGTGTAGTTTTATTTGGAAGTGTAATTTAAATATTCAAAAGATTAGGGGTTTAACTTGATTTTCGGTACAATTATGTGTAACCGAATGGATTAGAGGGAGTGCTCCGAAATCAAGATATCTAAAAACAATTCTATGAAACGAACCAAAATTTCGATACGATTATTATGACGTCGAAAAAAATCTGATCGGAAACAATTTTTTGTGCAGCTAAAAATCAGGCCGAAAACACGAATCGTCGAAATTCGTTCACAAAAAGTCAATTGAACTCAAAATACACTTTAATTTAGTTATTAGAACAACCTTTTGATTGTTTAATTTTGAAACAAAAGTACAAGCGATCAAATCGAACAATAAGACGTAAGCGTAATTTCTTCATTTTTCTCGACTTTAGTCGAGAAAAGAAATTTCTTTTTTTTTTTTTTTCAATTTTCAATGGTGGAATGAAGATAATTTAATATGCTTTTAAGTGTAGTTTTATTTGGAAGTGTAATTAAATATTCAAAAGATTAGGGGTTTAACTTGATTTTCGGTACAATTATGAGTAACCGAATGGATTGGAGGGAGTGCTCCGAAATCAAGATATCTAAAAACAATTATATGAAGCGAACCATAATTTCGATACGATTATTATGACATCGAAAAAAATCTGATCGGAAACAGTTTTTTGTGCAGCTAAAAATCAGGCCGAAAAGACGAATCGTCGTAATTCGTTAACAAAAAGTCAATTGAACTCAAAATACACTTTAATTTAGTTATTAGAACAACCTTTTGGTTATTTAATGTTGAAACAAAAGTACAAGCGATCAAATCGAACAATAGGACGTAAGCGTAATTTCTTCATTTTTCTCGACTTTGGTCGAAAAAAGAAATTTCTTTTTTTTTTTTTTGTCAATGTTCAATGGTGGAATGAAGATAATTTCATATGCTTTTAAGTGTAGTTTTATTTGGAAGTGTAATTAAATATTCAAAAGATTAGGGGTTTAACTTGATTTTCGGTACAATTATGAGTAACCGAATGGATTGGAGGGAGTGCTCCGAAATCAAGATATCTAAAAACAATTATATGAAGCGAACCATAATTTCGATACGATTTTTATGACATCGAAAAAAATCTGATCGGAAACAGTTTTTTGTGCAGCTAATGTAACACCCCCTCTCCTAGAACTGCCCGAGAAGAGGTGCTACGGGGAAAATAAAATAAACCAACTGATAACTGAATTCTGATACCAATACTGTATATATATCGATTAACTGTAATAAGACTCTGAGTCAACAAAAACTGAAATCATAATTGCATCTAAGGGAAATTCCCTAAACTGGAAATTAAAATGAATCTAAACTGATCAAACACTAACTAACAACTAATAACTAATAACTCCCAGACATCTTTGGTCTTGAGCGGCTCCACGTACACACACTACTGGACACTGCTGCTAGGCCCCACGTCTGGTACTCCCCCACTAGGACCTGGAATGGTGAAGAGTACAAGGTGAGCTACAAAGCTCAGCAAGTAATAAACTAGAAAGAATAACTGAAGCTGAATCGAAGAATATCGATACTGATAAAAATACTTACTGAACTTGTACTGAGAGATATAATAATCACTGGATGGCATTTATAAGATGTAATGCACATAAGCTGTAAACTAAATGCAGGTATGCAACTTTGGCCCATAGGCCCACATAACTGTAACACATACCTGACTGATCTGAGTCCTGCAAACATAAAAACTGTAAGCACATACTTTGGGCAATATGCCCCTAGCTCCCTGGTCGACATCAGGCGAGCAACTCATAACTGAGATATAATTGTACTGATACTAGTGGGATCCCCGCGGACAAGCCGCCTGGCGCGCATAATGCAATGCTCATATAAATGCTAGCACACGATATGTAGTGCTCCACATAAGTCATGCTCAATGCTCATACAATGTGTATGCACATAATCTCACAAAATAATGTTGACCATGTCATAATGAACTGCTAAACATGGTATATGATTTTTTTACTAGAAATGTTGAGATTCAAATATTCTGAAATTTCTAAGTATAGGCATGGCATATTGGATTTGATGATATCTTGGCATAAAAATTCAATATTTGAATAATTGAATATTCATATTAAATTTAAAACTTGAATCAAGAATTTATTGGAAACTATTTGGATGCCATTTGATACTATTTGGATGATTGAGAAAGTCTAAGGAGGAAATTTGAATGAAAAACAGCTCATCCGAATGAAAAAAAATGGATTTCAGCAAGCTCATTCGAATGGCAGAAAAACTCATTCGAATGACAGAGACTCATTCGAATGACAAAAGGCTCATTCGAATGACTGATGATATTTCAAGGCTATTCGGATCTGATCTGGGACTCATTCGAATGACTCTCAAATTCATTCGAATGAATTTTGAAAATTTTCAACTTTTGAACTGGCAAAACTCGACTCATTCGAATGCAACAGTAACCTTATTTGAATCAATTTGAAAGTCATTCGAATGACAAGAAGGCTCATTCGAATGCTAAGCTATACAAAGCAACAACTTACTCACATCTTCAAGGGCTCATTCGAATGACAACAAGGCTCATTCGAATGACAGTCAAAAACCTAAAAAATACATACGAATGATATGATAATCACATGACTCATTCGAATGACCCAAAAACTCATTCGAATGACTGGAATATTATAGGGGAAAAGCCTACGATAACACTGAAACTTATTCGGATGCTTTGAAACTCATTCGAATGACTCAAGGCTTATTCGAATGACTGGATTCTTATCAGGTATACAGCTTACGATAACAGAGAGCAAATCTTTCATTCAAAACTTATCTTCACTACACCATTCCAAAAGAAATCTTGGGAGAACAATCCCAATTGATATATAAACAACTTGAGGGATGATTTACTGATCATAGCTAATGAAAAACGTTGCAAGAAACATGCCTGAACTGATTGATACTCACTGTAAGCATGTAAATACATATATAAACATGCACTGATCTGATATAACTCACTGTAACGCACATATTTGAATATATACATGCACTGGAACTGATATAAATTCTGAAATATGATATCAACTCAATCAAGACCTGTAAGAAAGGATTACAGGGGAAGGATACTTGCCTTATGATCTTCTTGATCGACTTAATGATCTCACGAGAGCCTCCTATGCAAGACTTGAACTCACTGTTCGTGCCTTTCAAACTCTCTGATCGATCCAATGATCTAACAGAAGCCTCCAACGCAAAGCCTTTAATTCACTGTTGAAGCTTCTTCTTCTCTCTGTTGTTCTTCACACGGCGAAGACAACATGGCTAATGACTATTATATATATACATATGCTTAAGAGAAACCCTAATGCCATCTCTCTCTCCTAATATAACTAGGAGTCTTTCAAACCGAATCCTTCTCACGGCTGGGTTAATTAATCCCTTAATCACACTAATTCTGTTTAACAATTAAACTCTAATATCAAATCCTTAAATGACCAACACGTCCTTGCATTTAATCTTCTCAATAATTAAACATAATTAAATGCTATTTTCTCAATTAAATCTCTAAATTGCCACATTAACAATTAATTGGCAAAAATTCTCCAAACAAAACTAATTAAGAAATTCAATAATTTCTAAATAAAAATCTAAACTCTCTAATGGGTCGTTACAATTTCTCCCCTCCTTAAAAGAATTTGGTCCTCCAAATTCGTAACTGGTTACTCGAACAATGAGGGGTAAAGACGCCTCATCTCTTCTTCTAGCTCCCACGTCGCCTCTTCTACCGAGTGACGCTGCCATTGAACCTTCACAAGAGGAATTGATCGATTCCTCAAGGTCTTCTCTTTACGCTCTAAAATACTGGTAGGCATCTCTTCATAAGATACGTCTTCTTTAACTTCAAGAGTCTGAAAATCGATCACATGCTGAGGATCTGGCACATATTTCCTCAACATCGAAACATGGAATACATTGTGGACATGGGACAACTGCGGTGGCAAAGCTAACTCATATGCCAAAGTCCCTATCCGTCTCAAAATCTCAAATGGACCAACGTAACGGGGACTAAGCTTTCCTGTTACGCCAAATCTTCGCACACCTTTAATAGGCATGACTCTCAACCAAACATGGTCGCCTACCTCAAACTCAAGGTCTCGCCGTCGCTTGTCTGCATAGCTCTTCTGTCTGTCTTGTGCTGTCTTCATTCTTGTTTTGATCACCCGGATCTTTTCTGTTGTCTGCTCCACAATTTCAGGACCCAATAAAGTCCTATCTCCAATCTCTTCCCAACATATCGGTGATCGACATGGTCGCCCATACAAAGCCTCATATGGTGACATTCCAATACTTGAATGGAAACTATTATTGTAGGAAAATTCCACCAAAGGTAAATGCTCATCCCAACTACCTTGGAAATCTAGAACGCAAGCTCTCAACATGTCCTCGAGAGTCCTAATAGTCCTCTCTGACTGGCCATCTGTCTGTGGATGAAAGGCCGTGCTGAACTTCAACTGAGATCCCAATGCCTCATGCAAAGCTCCTCAAAAATGAGAAGTAAAACGAGGATCTCGATCTGATACAATGCTGGATGGAACACCGTGTAACTTCACGATCTCCTCAATGTAAATTTTGGCAAATCTATTTAATGGATAAGTCTTCTTAATAGGAAGGAAATGGGTTTAACTTGATTAGGGGTTTAACTTGATTTTCGGTACAATTATGAGTAACCGAATGGATTGGAGGGAGTGCTCCGAAATCAAGATATCTAAAAACAATTATATGAAGCGAACCATAATTTCGATACGATTATTATGACATCGAAAAAAATCTGATCGGAAACAGTTTTTTGTGCAGCTAAAAATCAGGCCGAAAAGACGAATCGTCGTAATTCGTTAACAAAAAGTCAATTGAACTCAAAATACACTTTAATTTAGTTATTAGAACAACCTTTTGGTTTTTTAATGTTGAAACAAAAGTACAAGCGATCAAATCGAACAATAGGACGTAAGCGTAATTTCTTCATTTTTCCCGACTTTGGTCGAAAAAAGAAATTTCTTTTTTTTTTTTGTCAATTTTCAATGGTGGAATGAAGATAATTTCATATGGTTTTAAGTGTAGTTTTATTTGGAAGTGTAATTTAAATATTCAAAAGATAAGGGGTTTAACTTGATTTTCGGTACAATTATGAGTAACCGAATGGATTGGAGGGAGTGCTCCGAAATCAAGATATCTAAAAACAATTCTATTAAACGAACCAGAATGTCGATACGATTATTATGACATCGAAAAAAATCTAATCGGAAACAGTTTTTTGTGCAGCTAAAAATCAGGCCGAAAACACGAATCGTCGAAATTCGTTCACAAAAAGTCAATTGTACTCAAAATACACTTTAATTTAGTTATTAGAACAACCTTTTGGTTGTTTAATTTTGAAACAAAAGTACAAGCGATCAAATCGAACAACAAGACGTAAGCGTAATTTCTTCATTTTTCTCGACTTTGGTCGAAAAAAGAAATTTCTTTTTTTTTTTTTTGTCAATGTTCAATGGTGGAATGAAGATAATTTCATATGCTTTTAAGTGTAGTTTTATTTGGAAGTGTAATTAAATATTCAAAAGATTAGGGGTTTAACTTGATTTTCGGTACAATTATGAGTAACCGAATGGATTGGAGGGAGTGCTCCGAAATCAAGATATCTAAAAACAATTCTATGAAGCGAACCATAATTTCGATACGATTATTATGACATCGAAAAAAATCTGATCGGAAACAGTTTTTTGTGCAGCTAAAAATCAGGCCGAAAAGACGAATCGTCGTAATTCGTTAACAAAAAGTCAATTGAACTCAAAATACACTTTAATTTAGTTATTAGAACAACCTTTTGGTTGTTTAATGTTGAAACAAAAGTACAAGCGATCAAATCGAACAATAGGACGTAAGCGTAATTTCTTCATTTTTCCCGACTTTGGTCGAAAAAAGAAATTTGTTTTTTTTTTTTGTCAATTTTCAATGGTGGAATGAAGATAATTTCATATGGTTTTAAGTGTAGTTTTATTTGGAAGTGTAATTTAAATATTCAAAAGATTAGGGGTTTAAGTTGATTTTCGGTACAATTATGAGTAACCGAATGGATTGGACGGAGTGCTCCGAAATCAAGATATCTAAAAACAATTCTATTAAACGAACCATAATTTCGATACGATTATTATGACATCGAAAAAAATCTGATCGGAAACAGTTTTTTGTGCAGCTAAAAATCAGGCCGAAAACACGAATCGTCGAAATTCGTTCACAAAAAGTCAATTGAACTCAAAATACACTTTAATTTAGTTATTAGAACAACCTTTTGGTTGTTTAATTTTGAAACAAAAGTACAAGCGATCAAATCGAACAATAAGACGTAAGCATAATTTCTTCATTTTTCTCGACTTTGGTCGAAAAAAGAAATTTCTTTTTTTTTTTTTTGTCAATTTTCAATGGTGGAATAAAGATAATTTCATATGCTTTTAAGTGTAGTTTTATTTGGAAGTGTAATTAAATATTCAAAAGATTAGGGGTTTAATTTGATTTTCGGTACAATTATGAGTAACCGAATGGATTGGAGGGAGTGCTTCGAAATCAAGATATCTAAAAACAATTATATGAAGCGAACCATAATTTCGATACGATTATTATGACATCGAAAAAAATCTGATCGGAAATAATTTTTTGTGCAGCTAAAAATCAGGCCGAAAAGACGAATCGTCATAATTCGTTAACAAAAAGTCAATTGAACTCAAAATACACTTTAATTTAGATATTAGAACAACCTTTTGGTTGTTTAATGTTGAAACAAAAGTACAAGCGATCAAATCGAACAATAGGACGTAAGTGTAATTTCTTCATTTTTCCGGACTTTGGTCGAAAAAAGAAATTTCTTTTTTTTTTTTTGTCAATTTTCAATGGTGGAATGAAGATAATTTCATATGGTTTTAAGAGTAGTTTTATTTGGAAGTGTAATTTAAATATTCAAAAGATTAGGGGTTTAACTTGATTTTCGGTACAATTATGAGTAACCGAATGGATTGGAGGGAGTGCACCGAAATCAAGATATCTAAAAACAATTCTATTAAACGAACCAGAATTTCGATACGATTATTATGACATCGAAAAAAATCTGATCGGAAACAGTTTTTTGTGCAGTTAAAAATCAGGCCGAAAACACGAATCGTCGAAATTCGTTCACAAAAAGTCAATTGAACTCAAAATACACTTTAATTTAGTTATTAGAACAACCTTTTGGTTGTTTAATTTTGAAACAAAAGTACAAGCGATCAAATCGAACAATAAGACGTAAGCGTAATTTCTTCATTTTTCTCGACTTTGGTCGAAAAAAGAAATTTCTTTTTTTTTTTTCGTCAATTTTCAATGGTGGAATGAAGATAATTTCATATGCTTTTAAGTTTAGTTTTATTTGGAAGTGTAATTAAATATTCAAAAGATTAGGGTTTTAACTTGATTTTCGGTACAATTATGAGTAACCGAATGGATTGGAGGGAGTGCTCCGAAATAAAGATATCTAAAAAAAATTATATGAAACGAACCAGAATTTCGATACAATTATTATGACATCGAAAAAAATCTGATCAGAAACAGTTTTTTGTGCAGCTAAAAATCAGGCAAAAAAGTCGAATCGTCGTAATTCGTTCACAAAAAGTCAATTGAACTCAAAATATACTTTAATTTAGTTATTAGAACAACCTTTTGGTTGTTTAATGTTGAAACAAAAGTACAAGCGATCAAATCGAACAATAGGACGTAAGCGTAATTTCTTCATTTTTCCCGACTTTGGTCGAAAAAAGAAAAATTTCTTTTTTTTTTTTGTCAATTTTCAATGGTGGAATGAAGATAATTTCATATGCTTTTAAGTGTAGTTTTATTTGGAAGTGTAATTTAAATATTCAAAAGATTAGGGGTTTAACTTGATTTTCGGTACAATTATGAGTAACCGAATGGATTGGAGGGAGTGCTCCGAAATCAAGATATCTAAAAACAATTCTATGAAACGAACCAAAATTTCGATACGATTATTATGACATCGAAAAAAATCTGATCGGAAACAGTTTTTTGTGCAGCTAAAAATCAGGCCGAAAACACGAATCGTCGAAATTCGTTCACAAAAAGTCAATTGAACTCAAAATACACTTTAATTTAGTTATTAGAACAACCTTTTGATTGTTTAATTTTGAAACAAAAGTACAAGCGATCAAATCGAACAATAAGACGTAAGCGTAATTTCTTCATTTTTCTCGACTTTGGTCGAGAAAAGAAATTTCTTTTTTTTTTTTGTCAATTTTCAATGGTGGAATGAAGATAATTTAATATGCTTTTAAGTGTAGTTTTATTTGGAAGTGTAATTAAATATTCAAAAGATTAGGGGTTTAACTTGATTTTCGGTACAATTATGAGTAACCGAATGGATTGGAGGGAGTGCTCCGAAATAAAGATATCTAAAAAAAATTATATGAAACGAACCAGAATTTCGATACGATTATTATGACATCGAAAAAAATCTGATCAGAAACAGTTTTTTGTGCAGCTAAAAATCAGGCAAAAAAGTCGAATCGTCGTAATTCGTTCACAAAAAGTCAATTGAACTCAAAATATACTTTAATTTAGTTATTAGAACAACCTTTTGGTTGTTTAATGTTGAAACAAAAGTACAAGCGATCAAATCGAACAATAGGACGTAAGCGTAATTTCTTCATTTTTCCCGACTTTGGTCGAAAAAAGAAAAATTTCTTTTTTTTTTTTTGTCAATTTTCAATGGTGGAATGAAGATAATTTCATATGGTTTTAAGTGTAGTTTTATTTGGAAGTGTAATTTAAATATTCAAAAGATTAGGGGTTTAACTTGATTTTCGGTACAATTATGTGTAACCGAATGGATTAGAGGGAGTGCTCCGAAATCAAGATATCTAAAAACAATTCTATGAAACGAACCAAAATTTCGATACGATTATTATGACGTCGAAAAAAATCTGATCGGAAACAATTTTTTGTGCAGCTAAAAATCAGGCCGAAAACACGAATCGTCGAAATTCGTTCACAAAAAGTCAATTCAACTCAAAATACACTTTAATTTAGTTATTAGAACAACCTTTTGATTGTTTAATTTTGAAACAAAAGTACAAGCGATCAAATCGAACAATAAGACGTAAGCGTAATTTCTTCATTTTTCTCGACTTTAGTCGAGAAAAGAAATTTCTTTTTTTTTTTTTTTCAATTTTCAATGGTGGAATGAAGATAATTTAATATGCTTTTAAGTGTAGTTTTATTTGGAAGTGTAATTAAATATTCAAAAGATTAGGGGTTTAACTTGATTTTCGGTACAATTATGAGTAACCGAATGGATTGGAGGGAGTGCTCCGAAATCAAGATATCTAAAAACAATTATATGAAGCGAACCATAATTTCGATACGATTATTATGACATCGAAAAAAATCTGATCGGAAACAGTTTTTTGTGCAGCTAAAAATCAGGCCGAAAAGACGAATCGTCGTAATTCGTTAACAAAAAGTCAATTGAACTCAAAATACACTTTAATTTAGTTATTAGAACAACCTTTTGGTTGTTTAATGTTGAAACAAAAGTACAAGCGATCAAATCGAACAATAGGACGTAAGCGTAATTTCTTCATTTTTCCCGACTTTGGTCGAAAAAAGAAATTTCTTTTTTTTTTTTGTCAATTTTCAATGGTGGAATGAAGATAATTTCATATGGTTTTAAGTGTAGTTTTATTTGGAAGTGTAATTTAAATATTCAAAAGATAAGGGGTTTAACTTGATTTTCGGTACAATTATGAGTAACCGAATGGATTGGAGGGAGTGCTCCGAAATCAAGATATCTAAAAACAATTCTATTAAACGAACCAGAATGTCGATACGATTATTATGACATCGAAAAAAATCTGATCGGAAACAGTTTTTTGTGCAGCTAAAAATCAGGCCGAAAACACGAATCGTCGAAATTCGTTCACAAAAAGTCAATTGTACTCAAAATACACTTTAATTTAGTAATTAGAACAACCTTTTGGTTGTTTAATTTTGAAACAAAAGTACAAGCGATCAAATCGAACAACAAGACGTAAGCGTAATTTCTTCATTTTTCTCGACTTTGGTCGAAAAAAGAAATTTCTTTTTTTTTTTTTTGTCAATGTTCAATGGTGGAATGAAGATAATTTCATATGCTTTTAAGTGTAGTTTTATTTGGAAGTGTAATTAAATATTCAAAAGATTAGGGGTTTAACTTGATTTTCGGTACAATTATGAATAACCGAATGGATTGGAGTGAGTGCTCCGAAATCAAGATATCTAAAAACAATTATATGAAGCGAACCATAATTTCGATACGATTATTATGACATCGAAAAAAATCTGATCGGAAACAGTTTTTTGTGCAGCTAAAAATCAGGCCGAAAAGACGAATCGTCGTAATTCGTTAACAAAAAGTCAATTGAACTCAAAATACACTTTAATTTAGTTATTAGAACAACCTTTTGGTTGTTTAATGTTGAAAGAAAAGTACAAGCGATCAAATCGAACAATAGGACGTAAGCGTAATTTTTTCATTTTTCCCGACTTTGGTCGAAAAAAGAAATTTCTTTTTTTTTTTTGTCAATTTTCAATGGTGGAATGAAGATAATTTCATATGCTTTTAAGTGTAGTTTTATTTGGAAGTGTAATTTAAATATTCAAAAGATTAGGGGTTTAACTTGATTTTCGGTACAATTATGAGTAACCGAATGGATTGGAGGGAGTGCTCCGAAATCAAGATATCTAAAAACAATTCTATTAAACGAACCAGAATGTCGATACGATTATTATGACATCGAAAAAAATCTGATCGGAAACAGTTTTTTGTGCTGCTAAAAATCAGGCCGAAAACACGAATCGTCGAAATTCGTTCACAAAAAGTCAATTGAACTCAAAATACACTTTAATTTAGTTATTAGAACAACCTTTTGGTTGTTTAATTTTGAAACAAAAGTACAAGCGATCAAATCGAACAATAAGACGTAAGCATAATTTCTTCATTTTTCTCGACTTTGGTCGAAAAAAGAAATTTCTTTTTTTTTTTTTTGTCAATTTTCAATGGTGGAATGCAGATAATTTCATATGCTTTTAAGTGTAGTTTTATTTGGAAGTGTAATTAAATATTCAAAAGATTAGGGGTTTAACTTGATTTTCGGTACAATTATGAGTAACCGAATGGATTGGAGGGAGTGCTCCGAAATCAAGATATCTAAAAACAATTATATGAAGCGAACCATAATTTCAATACGATTATTATGACATCGAAAAAAATCTGATCGGAAACAATTTTTTGTGCAGCTAAAAATCAGGCCGAAAAGACGAATCGTCGTAATTCGTTAACAAAAAGTCAATTGAACTCAAAATACACTTTAATTTAGTTATTAGAACAACCTTTTGGTTGTTTAATTTTGAAACAAAAGTACAAGCGATCAAATCGAACAATAAGACGTAAGCGTAATTTCTTCATTTTTCTCGACTTTGGTCGAAAAAAGAAATTTCTTTTTTTTTTTTTCGTCAATTTTCAATGGTGGAATGAAGATAATTTCATATGCTTTTAAGTGTAGTTTTATTTGGAAGTGTAATTTAAATATTCAAAAGATAAGGGGTTTAACTTGATTTTCGGTACAATTATGAGTAACCGAATGGATTGGAGGGAGTGCTCCGAAATCAAGATATCTAAAAACAATTCTATTAAACGAACCAGAATGTCGATACGATTATTATGACATCGAAAAAAATCTGATCGGAAACATTTTTTTGTGCAGCTAAAAATCAGGCCAAAAACACGAATCGTCGAAATTCGTTCACAAAAAGTCAATTGTACTCAAAATACACTTTAATTTAGTTATTAGAACAACCTTTTGGTTGTTTAATTTTGAAACAAAAGTACAAGCGATCAAATCGAACAATAAGACGTAAGCATAATTTCTTCATTTTTCTCGACTTTGGTCGAAAAAAGAAATTTCTTTTTTTTTTTTTTGTCAATTTTCAATGGTGGAATGAAGATAATTTCATATGCTTTTAAGTGTAGTTTTATTTGGAAGTGTAATTTAAATATTCAAAAGATTAGGGGTTTAACTTGATTTTCGGTACAATTATGAGTAACCGAATGGATTGGAGGGAGTGCTCCGAAATCAAGATATCTAAAAACAATTATATGAAACGAAACAGAATTTCGATACGATTATTATGACATCGAAAAAAATCTGATCGGAAACAGTTTTTTGTGCAGCTAAAAATCAGGCCGAAAACACGAATCGTCGAAATTCGTTCACAAAAAGTCAATTGAACTCAAAATACACTTTAATTTAGTTATTAGAACAACCTTTTGGTTGTTTAATTTTGAAACAAAAGTACAAGCGATCAAATCGAACAATAAGACGTAAGCGTAATTTCTTCATTTTTCTCAACTTTGGTCGAAAAAAGAAATTTCTTTTTTTTTTTTTGTCAATTTTCAATGGTGGAATGAAGATAATTTCATATGCTTTTAAGTGTAGTTTTATTTGGAAGTGTAATTAAATATTCAAAAGATTAGGGGTTTAACTTGATTTTCGGTACAATTATGAATAACCGAATGGATTGGAGTGAGTGCTCCGAAATCAAGATATCTAAAAACAATTATATGAAGCGAACCATAATTTCGATACGATTATTATGACATCGAAAAAAATCTGATCGGAAACAGTTTTTTGTGCAGCTAAAAATCAGGCCGAAAAGACGAATCGTCGTAATTCGTTAACAAAAAGTCAATTGAACTCAAAATACACTTTAATTTAGTTATTAGAACAACCTTTTGGTTGTTTAATGTTGAAAGAAAAGTACAAGCGATCAAATCGAACAATAGGACGTAAGCGTAATTTTTTCATTTTTCCCGACTTTGGTCGAAAAAAGAAATTTCTTTTTTTTTTTTGTCAATTTTCAATGGTGGAATGAAGATAATTTCATATGCTTTTAAGTGTAGTTTTATTTGGAAGTGTAATTTAAATATTCAAAAGATTAGGGGTTTAACTTGATTTTCGGTACAATTATGAGTAACCGAATGGATTGGAGGGAGTGCTCCGAAATCAAGATATCTAAAAACAATTCTATTAAACGAACCAGAATGTCGATACGATTATTATGACATCGAAAAAAATCTGATCGGAAACAGTTTTTTGTGCTGCTAAAAATCAGGCCGAAAACACGAATCGTCGAAATTCGTTCACAAAAAGTCAATTGAACTCAAAATACACTTTAATTTAGTTATTAGAACAACCTTTTGGTTGTTTAATTTTGAAACAAAAGTACAAGCGATCAAATCGAACAATAAGACGTAAGCATAATTTCTTCATTTTTCTCGACTTTGGTCGAAAAAAGAAATTTCTTTTTTTTTTTTTTGTCAATTTTCAATGGTGGAATGCAGATAATTTCATATGCTTTTAAGTGTAGTTTTATTTGGAAGTGTAATTAAATATTCAAAAGATTAGGGGTTTAACTTGATTTTCGGTACAATTATGAGTAACCGAATGGATTGGAGGGAGTGCTCCGAAATCAAGATATCTAAAAACAATTATATGAAGCGAACCATAATTTCAATACGATTATTATGACATCGAAAAAAATCTGATCGGAAACAATTTTTTGTGCAGCTAAAAATCAGGCCGAAAAGACGAATCGTCGTAATTCGTTAACAAAAAGTCAATTGAACTCAAAATACACTTTAATTTAGTTATTAGAACAACCTTTTGGTTGTTTAATTTTGAAACAAAAGTACAAGCGATCAAATCGAACAATAAGACGTAAGCGTAATTTCTTCATTTTTCTCGACTTTGGTCGAAAAAAGAAATTTCTTTTTTTTTTTTTCGTCAATTTTCAATGGTGGAATGAAGATAATTTCATATGCTTTTAAGTGTAGTTTTATTTGGAAGTGTAATTTAAATATTCAAAAGATTAGGGGTTTAACTTGATTTTCGGTACAATTATGAGTAACCGAATGGATTGGAGGGAGTGCTCCGAAATCAAGATATCTAAAAACAATTCTATTAAACGAACCAGAATGTCGATACGATTATTATGACATCGAAAAAAATCTGATCGGAAACATTTTTTTGTGCAGCTAAAAATCAGGCCGAAAAACAAGAATCGTCGAAATTCGTTCACAAAAAGTCAATTGAACTCAAAATACACTTTAATTTAGTTATTAGAACAACCTTTTGGTTGTTTAATTTTGAAACAAAAGTACAAGCGATCAAATCGAACAATAAGACGTAAGCGTAATTTCTTCATTTTTCTCGACTTTGGTCGAAAAAAGAAATTTCTTTTTTTTTTTTTTTGTCAATTTTCAATGGTGGAATGAAGATAATTTCATATGCTTTTAAGTGTAGTTTTATTTGGAAGTGTAATTAAATATTCAAAAGATTAGGGGTTTAACTTGATTTTCGGTACAATTATGAGTAACCGAATGGATTGGAGGGAGTGCTTCGAAATCAAGATATCTAAAAACAATTATATGAAGCGAACCATAATTTCGATACGATTATTATGACATCGAAAAAAATCTGATCGGAAACAATTTTTTGTGCAGCTAAAAATCAGGCCGAAAAGACGAATCGTCGTAATTCGTTAACAAAAAGTCAATTGAACTCAAAATACACTTTAATTTAGTTATTAGAACAACCTTTTGGTTGTTTAATGTTGAAACAAAAGTACAAGCGATCAAATCGAACAATAGGACGTAAGTGTAATTTCTTCATTTTTCTCGACTTTGGTCGAAAAAAGAAATTTCTTTTTTTTTTTTTCGTCAATTTTCAATGGTGGAATGAAGATAATTTCGTATGCTTTTAAGTGTAGTTTTATTTGGAAGTGTAATTTAAATATTCAAAAGATTAGGGGTTTAACTTGATTTTCGGTACAATTATGAGTAACCGAATGGATTGGAGGGAGTGCTCCGAAATCAAGATATCTAAAAACAATTCTATTAAACGAACCAGAATTTCGATACGATTATTATGACATCGAAAAAAATCTGATCGGAAACAGTTTTTTGTGCAGCTAAAAATCAGGCCGAAAAGACGAATCGTCGTAATTCGTTAACAAAAAGTCAATTGAACTCAAAATACACTTTAATTTAGTTATTAGAACAACCTTTTGGTTGTTTAATTTTGAAACAAAAGTACAAGCGATCAAATCGAACAATAAGACGTAAGCGTAATTTCTTCATTTTTCTCGACTTTGGTCGAAAAAAGAAATTTCTTTTTTTTTTTTTGTCAATTTTCAATGGTGGAATGAAGATAATTTCATATGGTTTTAAGTGTAGTTTTATTTGGAAGTGTAATTTAAATATTCAAAAGATTAGGGGTTTAACTTGATTTTCGGTACAATTATGAGTAACCGAATGGATTGGAGGGAGTGCTCCGAAATCAAGATATCTAAAAACAATTCTATTAAACGAACCAGAATTTCGATACGATTATTATGACATCGAAAAAAATCTGATCGGAAACAGTTTTTTGTGCAGCTAAAAATCAGGCCGAAAACACGAATCGTCGAAATTCGTTCACAAAAAGTCAATTGAACTCAAAATACACTTTAATTTAGTTATTAGAACAACCTTTTGGTTGTTTAATTTTGAAACAAAAGTACAAGCGATCAAATCGAACAATAAGACGTAAGCGTAATTTCTTCATTTTTCTCGACTTTGGTCGAAAAAAGAAATTTCTTTTTTTTTTTTCGTCAATTTTCAATGGTGGAATGAAGATAATTTCATATGCTTTTAAGTGTAGTTTTATTTGGAAGTGTAATTAAATATTCAAAAGATTAGGGGTTTAACTTGATTTTCGGTACAATTATGAGTAACCGAATGGATTGGAGGGAGTGCTCCGAAATCAAGATATCTAAAAACAATTATATGAAACGAACCAGAATTTCGATACGATTATTATGACATCGAAAAAAATCTGATCGGAAACAGTTTTTTGTGCAGCTAAAAATCAGGCCGAAAAAGTCGAATCGTCGTAATTCGTTCACAAAAAGTCAATTGAACTCAAAATACACTTTAATTTAGTTATTAGAACAACCTTTTGGTTGTTTAATGTTGAAACAAAAGTACAAGCGATCAAATCGAACAATAGGACGTAAGCGTAATTTCTTCATTTTTCCCGACTTTGGTCGAAAAAAGAAAATTTCTTTTTTTTTTTTGTCAATTTTCAATGGTGGAATGAAGATAATTTCATATGGTTTTAAGTGTAGTTTTATTTGGAAGTGTAATTTAAATATTCAAAAGATTAGGGGTTTAACTTGATTTTCGGTACAATTATGAGTAACCGAATGGATTGGAGGGAGTGCTCCGAAATCAAGATATCTAAAAACAATTCTATGAAACGAACCAGAATTTCGATACGATTATTATGACATCGAAAAAAATCTGATCGGAAACAGTTTTTTGTGCAGCTAAAAATCAGGCCGAAAACACGAATCGTCGAAATTCGTTCACAAAAAGTCAATTGAACTCAAAATACACTTTAATTTAGTTATTAGAACAACCTTTTGATTGTTTAATTTTGAAACAAAAGTACAAGCGATCAAATCGAACAATAAGACGTAAGCGTAATTTCTTCATTTTTCTCGACTTTGGTCGAAAAAAGAAATTTCTTTTTTTTTTTTTGTCAATTTTCAATGGTGGAATGAAGATAATTTCATATGCTTTTAAGTGTAGTTTTATTTGGAAGTGTAATTAAATATTCAAAAGATTAGGGGTTTAACTTGATTTTCGGTACAATTATGAGTAACCGAATGGATTGGAGGGAGTGCTCCGAAATCAAGATATCTAAAAACAATTATATGAAGCGAACCATAATTTCGATACGATTATTATGACATCGAAAAAAATCTGATCGGAAACAGTTTTTTGTGCAGCTAAAAATCAGGCCGAAAAGACGAATCGTCGTAATTCGTTAACAAAAAGTCAATTGAACTCAAAATACACTTTAATTTAGTTATTAGAACAACCTTTTGGTTGTTTAATGTTGAAACAAAAGTACAAGCGATCAAATCGAATAATAAGACGTAAGCGTAATTTCTTCATTTTTCCCGACTTTGGTCGAAAAAAGAAATTTCTTTTTTTTTTTTTGTCAATTTTCAATGGTGGAATGAAGATAATTTCATATGCTTTTAAGTGTAGTTTTATTTGGAAGTGTAATTAAATATTCAAAAGATTAGGGGTTTAACTTGATTTTCGGTACAATTATGAGTAACCGAATGGATTGGAGGGAGTGCTCCGAAATCAAGATATCTAAAAACAATTATATGAAACGAACCAGAATTTCGATACGATTATTATGACATCGAAAAAAATCTGATCGGAAACAGTTTTTTGTGCAGCTAAAAATCAGGCCGAAAAGACGAATCGTCGTAATTCGTTCACAAAAAGTCAATTGAACTCAAAATACACTTTAATTTAGTTATTAGAACAACCTTTTGGTTGTTTAATGTTGAAACAAAAGTACAAGCGATCAAATCGAACAATAGGACGTAAGCGTAATTTCTTCATTTTTCCCGACTTTGGTCGAAAAAAGAAATTTCTTTTTTTTTTTTGTCAATTTTCAATGGTGGAATGAAGATAATTTCATATGCTTTTAAGTGTAGTTTTATTTGGAAGTGTAATTTAAATATTCAAAAGATTAGGGGTTTAACTTGATTTTCGGTACAATTATGAGTAACCGAATGGATTGGAGGGAGTGCTCCGAAATCAAGATATCTAAAAACAATTCTATGAAACGAACCAGAATTTCGATACGATTATTATGACATCGAAAAAAATCTGATCGGAAACAGTTTTTTGTGCAGCTAAAAATCAGGCCGAAAACACGAATCGTCGTAATTCGTTCACAAAAAGTCAATTGAACTCAAAATACACTTTAATTTAGTTATTAGAACAACCTTTTGGTTGTTTAATGTTGAAACAAAAGTACAAGCGATCAAATCGAACAATAGGACGTAAGCGTAATTTCTTCATTTTTCTCGACTTTGGTCGAAAAAAGAAATTTCTTTTTTTTTTTTTGTCAATTTTCAATGGTGGAATGAAGATAATTTCATATGGTTTTAAGTGTAGTTTTATTTGGAAGTGTAATTGAAATATTCAAAAGATTAGGGGTTTAACTTGATTTTCGGTACAATTATGAGTAACCGAATGGATTGGAGGGAGTGCTCCGAAATCAAGATATCTAAAAACAATTATATGAAACGAACCAGAATTTCGATACGATTATTATGACATCGAAAAAAATCTGATCGGAAACAGTTTTTTGTGCAGCTAAAAATCAGGCCGAAAAGACGAATCGTCGTAATTCGTTCACAAAAAGTCAATTGAACTCAAAATACACTTTAATTTAGTTATTAGAACAACCTTTTGGTTGTTTAATGTTGAAACAAAAGTACAAGCGATCAAATCGAACAATAAGACGTAAGCGTAATTTCTTCATTTTTCTCGACTTTGGTCGAAAAAAGAAATTTCTTTTTTTTTTTTTGTCAATTTTCAATGGTGGAATGAAGATAATTTCATATGCTTTTAAGTGTAGTTTTATTTGGAAGTGTAATTTAAATATTCAAAAGATTAGGGGTTTAACTTGATTTTCGGTACAATTATGAGTAACCGAATGGATTGGAGGGAGTGCTCCGAAATCAAGATATCTAAAAACAATTATATGAAACGAACCAGAATTTCGATACGATTATTATGACATCGAAAAAAATCTGATCGGAAACAGTTTTTTGTGCAGCTAAAAATCAGGCCGAAAAGACGAATCGTCGTAATTCGTTCACAAAAAGTCAATTGAACTCAAAATACACTTTAATTTAGTTATTAGAACAACCTTTTGGTTGTTTAATGTTGAAACAAAAGTACAAGCGATCAAATCGAACAATAGGACGTAAGCGTAATTTCTTCATTTTTCCCGACTTTGGTCGAAAAAAGAAATTTCTTTTTTTTTTTTTGTCAATTTTCAATGGTGGAATGAAGATAATTTCATATGCTTTTAAGTGTAGTTTTATTTGGAAGTGTAATTGAAATATTCAAAAGATTAGGGGTTTAACTTGATTTTCGGTACAATTATGAGTAACCGAATGGATTGGAGGGAGTGCTCCGAAATCAAGATATCTAAAAACAATTATATGAAACGAACCAGAATTTCGATACGATTATTATGACATCGAAAAAAATCTGATCGGAAACAGTTTTTTGTGCAGCTAAAAATCAGGCCGAAAAGACGAATCGTCGTAATTCGTTCACAAAAAGTCAATTGAACTCAAAATACACTTTAATTTAGTTATTAGAACAACCTTTTGGTTGTTTAATGTTGAAACAAAAGTACAAGCGATCAAATCGAACAATAGGACGTAAGCGTAATTTCTTCATTTTTCCCGACTTTGGTCGAAAAAAGAAATTTCTTTTTTTTTTTTGTCAATTTTCAATGGTGGAATGAAGATAATTTCATATGCTTTTAAGTGTAGTTTTATTTGGAAGTGTAATTTAAATATTCAAAAGATTAGGGGTTTAACTTGATTTTCGGTACAATTATGAGTAACCGAATGGATTGGAGGGAGTGCTCCGAAATCAAGATATCTAAAAACAATTATATGAAACGAACCAGAATTTCGATACGATTATTATGACATCGAAAAAAATCTGATCGGAAACAGTTTTTTGTGCAGCTAAAAATCAGGCCGAAAAGACGAATCGTCGTAATTCGTTCACAAAAAGTCAATTGAACTCAAAATACACTTTAATTTAGTTATTAGAACAACCTTTTGGTTGTTTAATGTTGAAACAAAAGTACAAGCGATCAAATCGAACAATAGGACGTAAGCGTAATTTCTTCATTTTTCCCGACTTTGGTCGAAAAAAGAAATTTCTTTTTTTTTTTTGTCAATTTTCAATGGTGGAATGAAGATAATTTCATATGCTTTTAAGTGTAGTTTTATTTGGAAGTGTAATTAAATATTCAAAAGATTAGGGGTTTAACTTGATTTTCGGTACAATTATGAGTAACCGAATGGATTGGAGGGAGTGCTCCGAAATCAAGATATCTAAAAACAATTATATGAAACGAACCAGAATTTCGATACGATTATTATGACATCGAAAAAAATCTGATCGGAAACAGTTTTTTGTGCAGCTAAAAATCAGGCCGAAAAGACGAATCGTCGTAATTCGTTCACAAAAAGTCAATTGAACTCAAAATACACTTTAATTTAGTTATTAGAACAACCTTTTGGTTGTTTAATGTTGAAACAAAAGTACAAGCGATCAAATCGAACAATAGGACGTAAGCGTAATTTCTTCATTTTTCCCGACTTTGGTCGAAAAAAGAAATTTCTTTTTTTTTTTTGTCAATTTTCAATGGTGGAATGAAGATAATTTCATATGCTTTTAAGTGTAGTTTTATTTGGAAGTGTAATTAAATATTCAAAAGATTAGGGGTTTAACTTGATTTTCGGTACAATTATGAGTAACCGAATGGATTGGAGGGAGTGCTCCGAAATCAAGATATCTAAAAACAATTATATGAAACGAACCAGAATTTCGATACGATTATTATGACATCGAAAAAAATCTGATCGGAAACAGTTTTTTGTGCAGCTAAAAATCAGGCCGAAAAGACGAATCGTCGTAATTCGTTCACAAAAAGTCAATTGAACTCAAAATACACTTTAATTTAGTTATTAGAACAACCTTTTGGTTGTTTAATGTTGAAACAAAAGTACAAGCGATCAAATCGAACAATAGGACGTAAGCGTAATTTCTTCATTTTTCCCGACTTTGGTCGAAAAAAGAAATTTCTTTTTTTTTTTTTGTCAATTTTCAATGGTGGAATGAAGATAATTTCATATGCTTTTAAGTGTAGTTTTATTTGGAAGTGTAATTGAAATATTCAAAAGATTAGGGGTTTAACTTGATTTTCGGTACAATTATGAGTAACCGAATGGATTGGAGGGAGTGCTCCGAAATCAAGATATCTAAAAACAATTATATGAAACGAACCAGAATTTCGATACGATTATTATGACATCGAAAAAAATCTGATCGGAAACAGTTTTTTGTGCAGCTAAAAATCAGGCCGAAAAGACGAATCGTCGTAATTCGTTCACAAAAAGTCAATTGAACTCAAAATACACTTTAATTTAGTTATTAGAACAACCTTTTGGTTGTTTAATGTTGAAACAAAAGTACAAGCGATCAAATCGAACAATAGGACGTAAGCGTAATTTCTTCATTTTTCCCGACTTTGGTCGAAAAAAGAAATTTCTTTTTTTTTTTTGTCAATTTTCAATGGTGGAATGAAGATAATTTCATATGCTTTTAAGTGTAGTTTTATTTGGAAGTGTAATTTAAATATTCAAAAGATTAGGGGTTTAACTTGATTTTCGGTACAATTATGAGTAACCGAATGGATTGGAGGGAGTGCTCCGAAATCAAGATATCTAAAAACAATTATATGAAACGAACCAGAATTTCGATACGATTATTATGACATCGAAAAAAATCTGATCGGAAACAGTTTTTTGTGCAGCTAAAAATCAGGCCGAAAAGACGAATCGTCGTAATTCGTTCACAAAAAGTCAATTGAACTCAAAATACACTTTAATTTAGTTATTAGAACAACCTTTTGGTTGTTTAATGTTGAAACAAAAGTACAAGCGATCAAATCGAACAATAGGACGTAAGCGTAATTTCTTCATTTTTCCCGACTTTGGTCGAAAAAAGAAATTTCTTTTTTTTTTTTGTCAATTTTCAATGGTGGAATGAAGATAATTTCATATGGTTTTAAGTGTAGTTTTATTTGGAAGTGTAATTTAAATATTCAAAAGATTAGGGGTTTAACTTGATTTTCGGTACAATTATGAGTAACCGAATGGATTGGAGGGAGTGCTCCGAAATCAAGATATCTAAAAACAATTATATGAAACGAACCAGAATTTCGATACGATTATTATGACATCGAAAAAAATCTGATCGGAAACAGTTTTTTGTGCAGCTAAAAATCAGGCCGAAAACACGAATCGTCGTAATTCGTTCACAAAAAGTCAATTGAACTCAAAATACACTTTAATTTAGTTATTAGAACAACCTTTTGGTTGTTTAATGTTGAAACAAAAGTACAAGCGATCAAATCGAACAATAGGACGTAAGCGTAATTTCTTCATTTTTCCCGACTTTGGTCGAAAAAAGAAATTTCTTTTTTTTTTTTTGTCAATTTTCAATGGTGGAATGAAGATAATTTCATATGCTTTTAAGTGTAGTTTTATTTGGAAGTGTAATTGAAATATTCAAAAGATTAGGGGTTTAACTTGATTTTCGGTACAATTATGAGTAACCGAATGGATTGGAGGGAGTGCTCCGAAATCAAGATATCTAAAAACAATTATATGAAACGAACCAGAATTTCGATACGATTATTATGACATCGAAAAAAATCTGATCGGAAACAGTTTTTTGTGCAGCTAAAAATCAGGCCGAAAACACGAATCGTCGTAATTCGTTCACAAAAAGTCAATTGAACTCAAAATACACTTTAATTTAGTTATTAGAACAACCTTTTGGTTGTTTAATGTTGAAACAAAAGTACAAGCGATCAAATCGAACAATAGACGTAAGCGTAATTTCTTCATTTTTCTCGACTTTGGTCGAAAAAAGAAATTTCTTTTTTTTTTTTTGTCAATTTTCAATGGTGGAATGAAGATAATTTCATATGCTTTTAAGTGTAGTTTTATTTGGAAGTGTAATTAAATATTCAAAAGATTAGGGGTTTAACTTGATTTTCGGTACAATTATGAGTAACCGAATGGATTGGAGGGAGTGCTCCGAAATCAAGATATCTAAAAACAATTATATGAAACGAACCAGAATTTCGATACGATTATTATGACATCGAAAAAAATCTGATCGGAAACAGTTTTTTGTGCAGCTAAAAATCAGGCCGAAAAGACGAATCGTCGTAATTCGTTCACAAAAAGTCAATTGAACTCAAAATACACTTTAATTTAGTTATTAGAACAACCTTTTGGTTGTTTAATGTTGAAACAAAAGTACAAGCGATCAAATCGAACAATAGGACGTAAGCGTAATTTCTTCATTTTTCCCGACTTTGGTCGAAAAAAGAAATTTCTTTTTTTTTTTTGTCAATTTTCAATGGTGGAATGAAGATAATTTCATATGCTTTTAAGTGTAGTTTTATTTGGAAGTGTAATTTAAATATTCAAAAGATTAGGGGTTTAACTTGATTTTCGGTACAATTATGAGTAACCGAATGGATTGGAGGGAGTGCTCCGAAATCAAGATATCTAAAAACAATTATATGAAACGAACCAGAATTTCGATACGATTATTATGACATCGAAAAAAATCTGATCGGAAACAGTTTTTTGTGCAGCTAAAAATCAGGCCGAAAACACGAATCGTCGTAATTCGTTCACAAAAAGTCAATTGAACTCAAAATACACTTTAATTTAGTTATTAGAACAACCTTTTGGTTGTTTAATGTTGAAACAAAAGTACTAGCGATCAAATCGAACAATAGGACGTAAGCGTAATTTCTTCATTTTTCCCGACTTTGGTCGAAAAAAGAAATTTCTTTTTTTTTTTTGTCAATTTTCAATGGTGGAATGAAGATAATTTCATATGGTTTTAAGTGTAGTTTTATTTGGAAGTGTAATTGAAATATTCAAAAGATTAGGGGTTTAACTTGATTTTCGGTACAATTATGAGTAACCGAATGGATTGGAGGGAGTGCTCCGAAATCAAGATATCTAAAAACAATTATATGAAACGAACCAGAATTTCGATACGATTATTATGACATCGAAAAAAATCTGATCGGAAACAGTTTTTTGTGCAGCTAAAAATCAGGCCGAAAAGACGAATCGTCGTAATTCGTTCACAAAAAGTCAATTGAACTCAAAATACACTTTAATTTAGTTATTAGAACAACCTTTTGGTTGTTTAATGTTGAAACAAAAGTACTAGCGATCAAATCGAACAATAGGACGTAAGCGTAATTTCTTCATTTTTCCCGACTTTGGTCGAAAAAAGAAATTTCTTTTTTTTTTTTCGTCAATTTTCAATGGTGGAATGAAGATAATTTCATATGGTTTTAAGTGTAGTTTTATTTGGAAGTGTAATTGAAATATTCAAAAGATTAGGGGTTTAACTTGATTTTCGGTACAATTATGAGTAACCGAATGGATTGGAGGGAGTGCTCCGAAATCAAGATATCTAAAAACAATTATATGAAACGAACCAGAATTTCGATACGATTATTATGACATCGAAAAAAATCTGATCGGAAACAGTTTTTTGTGCAGCTAAAAATCAGGCCGAAAAGACGAATCGTCGTAATTCGTTCACAAAAAGTCAATTGAACTCAAAATACACTTTAATTTAGTTATTAGAACAACCTTTTGGTTGTTTAATGTTGAAACAAAAGTACTAGCGATCAAATCGAACAATAGGACGTAAGCGTAATTTCTTCATTTTTCCCGACTTTGGTCGAAAAAAGAAATTTCTTTTTTTTTTTTTGTCAATTTTCAATGGTGGAATGAAGATAATTTCATATGGTTTTAAGTGTAGTTTTATTTGGAAGTGTAATTGAAATATTCAAAAGATTAGGGGTTTAACTTGATTTTCGGTACAATTATGAGTAACCGAATGGATTGGAGGGAGTGCTCCGAAATCAAGATATCTAAAAACAATTATATGAAACGAACCAGAATTTCGATACGATTATTATGACATCGAAAAAAATCTGATCGGAAACAGTTTTTTGTGCAGCTAAAAATCAGGCAGAAAAGTCGAATCGTCGTAATTCGTTCACAAAAAGTCAATTGAACTCAAAATACACTTTAATTTAGTTATTAGAACAACCTTTTGGTTGTTTAATGTTGAAACAAAAGTACTAGCGATCAAATCGAACAATAGGACGTAAGCGTAATTTCTTCATTTTTCCCGACTTTGGTCGAAAAAAGAAATTTCTTTTTTTTTTTTGTCAATTTTCAATGGTGGAATGAAGATAATTTCATATGGTTTTAAGTGTAGTTTTATTTGGAAGTGTAATTGAAATATTCAAAAGATTAGGGGTTTAACTTGATTTTCGGTACAATTATGAGTAACCGAATGGATTGGAGGGAGTGCTCCGAAATCAAGATATCTAAAAACAATTATATGAAACGAACCAGAATTTCGATACGATTATTATGACATCGAAAAAAATCTGATCGGAAACAGTTTTTTGTGCAGCTAAAAATCAGGCCGAAAAGACGAATCGTCGTAATTCGTTCACAAAAAGTCAATTGAACTCAAAATACACTTTAATTTAGTTATTAGAACAACCTTTTGGTTGTTTAATGTTGAAACAAAAGTACTAGCGATCAAATCGAACAATAGGACGTAAGCGTAATTTCTTCATTTTTCCCGACTTTGGTCGAAAAAAGAAATTTCTTTTTTTTTTTTGTCAATTTTCAATGGTGGAATGAAGATAATTTCATATGGTTTTAAGTGTAGTTTTATTTGGAAGTGTAATTGAAATATTCAAAAGATTAGGGGTTTAACTTGATTTTCGGTACAATTATGAGTAACCGAATGGATTGGAGGGAGTGCTCCGAAATCAAGATATCTAAAAACAATTATATGAAACGAACCAGAATTTCGATACGATTATTATGACATCGAAAAAAATCTGATCGGAAACAGTTTTTTGTGCAGCTAAAAATCAGGCCGAAAAGACGAATCGTCGTAATTCGTTCACAAAAAGTCAATTGAACTCAAAATACACTTTAATTTAGTTATTAGAACAACCTTTTGGTTGTTTAATGTTGAAACAAAAGTACTAGCGATCAAATCGAACAATAGGACGTAAGCGTAATTTCTTCATTTTTCCCGACTTTGGTCGAAAAAAGAAATTTCTTTTTTTTTTTTGTCAATTTTCAATGGTGGAATGAAGATAATTTCATATGGTTTTAAGTGTAGTTTTATTTGGAAGTGTAATTGAAATATTCAAAAGATTAGGGGTTTAACTTGATTTTCGGTACAATTATGAGTAACCGAATGGATTGGAGGGAGTGCTCCGAAATCAAGATATCTAAAAACAATTATATGAAACGAACCAGAATTTCGATACGATTATTATGACATCGAAAAAAATCTGATCGGAAACAGTTTTTTGTGCAGCTAAAAATCAGGCCGAAAACACGAATCGTCGTAATTCGTTCACAAAAAGTCAATTGAACTCAAAATACACTTTAATTTAGTTATTAGAACAACCTTTTGGTTGTTTAATGTTGAAACAAAAGTACTAGCGATCAAATCGAACAATAGGACGTAAGCGTAATTTCTTCATTTTTCCCGACTTTGGTCGAAAAAAGAAATTTCTTTTTTTTTTTTTGTCAATTTTCAATGGTGGAATGAAGATAATTTCATATGGTTTTAAGTGTAGTTTTATTTGGAAGTGTAATTGAAATATTCAAAAGATTAGGGGTTTAACTTGATTTTCGGTACAATTATGAGTAACCGAATGGATTGGAGGGAGTGCTCCGAAATCAAGATATCTAAAAACAATTATATGAAACGAACCAGAATTTCGATACGATTATTATGACATCGAAAAAAATCTGATCGGAAACAGTTTTTTGTGCAGCTAAAAATCAGGCCGAAAAGACGAATCGTCGTAATTCGTTCACAAAAAGTCAATTGAACTCAAAATACACTTTAATTTAGTTATTAGAACAACCTTTTGGTTGTTTAATGTTGAAACAAAAGTACTAGCGATCAAATCGAACAATAGGACGTAAGCGTAATTTCTTCATTTTTCCCGACTTTGGTCGAAAAAAGAAATTTCTTTTTTTTTTTTTGTCAATTTTCAATGGTGGAATGAAGATAATTTCATATGGTTTTAAGTGTAGTTTTATTTGGAAGTGTAATTGAAATATTCAAAAGATTAGGGGTTTAACTTGATTTTCGGTACAATTATGAGTAACCGAATGGATTGGAGGGAGTGCTCCGAAATCAAGATATCTAAAAACAATTATATGAAACGAACCAGAATTTCGATACGATTATTATGACATCGAAAAAAATCTGATCGGAAACAGTTTTTTGTGCAGCTAAAAATCAGGCCGAAAAGACGAATCGTCGTAATTCGTTCACAAAAAGTCAATTGAACTCAAAATACACTTTAATTTAGTTATTAGAACAACCTTTTGGTTGTTTAATGTTGAAACAAAAGTACTAGCGATCAAATCGAACAATAGGACGTAAGCGTAATTTCTTCATTTTTCCCGACTTTGGTCGAAAAAAGAAATTTCTTTTTTTTTTTTTGTCAATTTTCAATGGTGGAATGAAGATAATTTCATATGGTTTTAAGTGTAGTTTTATTTGGAAGTGTAATTGAAATATTCAAAAGATTAGGGGTTTAACTTGATTTTCGGTACAATTATGAGTAACCGAATGGATTGGAGGGAGTGCTCCGAAATCAAGATATCTAAAAACAATTATATGAAACGAACCAGAATTTCGATACGATTATTATGACATCGAAAAAAATCTGATCGGAAACAGTTTTTTGTGCAGCTAAAAATCAGGCCGAAAAGTCGAATCGTCGTAATTCGTTCACAAAAAGTCAATTGAACTCAAAATACACTTTAATTTAGTTATTAGAACAACCTTTTGGTTGTTTAATGTTGAAACAAAAGTACTAGCGATCAAATCGAACAATAGGACGTAAGCGTAATTTCTTCATTTTTCCCGACTTTGGTCGAAAAAAGAAATTTCTTTTTTTTTTTTGTCAATTTTCAATGGTGGAATGAAGATAATTTCATATGGTTTTAAGTGTAGTTTTATTTGGAAGTGTAATTGAAATATTCAAAAGATTAGGGGTTTAACTTGATTTTCGGTACAATTATGAGTAACCGAATGGATTGGAGGGAGTGCTCCGAAATCAAGATATCTAAAAACAATTATATGAAACGAACCAGAATTTCGATACGATTATTATGACATCGAAAAAAATCTGATCGGAAACAGTTTTTTGTGCAGCTAAAAATCAGGCCGAAAAGACGAATCGTCGTAATTCGTTCACAAAAAGTCAATTGAACTCAAAATACACTTTAATTTAGTTATTAGAACAACCTTTTGGTTGTTTAATGTTGAAACAAAAGTACTAGCGATCAAATCGAACAATAGGACGTAAGCGTAATTTCTTCATTTTTCCCGACTTTGGTCGAAAAAAGAAATTTCTTTTTTTTTTTTTGTCAATTTTCAATGGTGGAATGAAGATAATTTCATATGGTTTTAAGTGTAGTTTTATTTGGAAGTGTAATTGAAATATTCAAAAGATTAGGGGTTTAACTTGATTTTCGGTACAATTATGAGTAACCGAATGGATTGGAGGGAGTGCTCCGAAATCAAGATATCTAAAAACAATTATATGAAACGAACCAGAATTTCGATACGATTATTATGACATCGAAAAAAATCTGATCGGAAACAGTTTTTTGTGCAGCTAAAAATCAGGCCGAAAAGACGAATCGTCGTAATTCGTTCACAAAAAGTCAATTGAACTCAAAATACACTTTAATTTAGTTATTAGAACAACCTTTTGGTTGTTTAATGTTGAAACAAAAGTACTAGCGATCAAATCGAACAATAGGACGTAAGCGTAATTTCTTCATTTTTCCCGACTTTGGTCGAAAAAAGAAATTTCTTTTTTTTTTTGTCAATTTTCAATGGTGGAATGAAGATAATTTCATATGGTTTTAAGTGTAGTTTTATTTGGAAGTGTAATTGAAATATTCAAAAGATTAGGGGTTTAACTTGATTTTCGGTACAATTATGAGTAACCGAATGGATTGGAGGGAGTGCTCCGAAATCAAGATATCTAAAAACAATTATATGAAACGAACCAGAATTTCGATACGATTATTATGACATCGAAAAAAATCTGATCGGAAACAGTTTTTTGTGCAGCTAAAAATCAGGCCGAAAAGACGAATCGTCGTAATTCGTTCACAAAAAGTCAATTGAACTCAAAATACACTTTAATTTAGTTATTAGAACAACCTTTTGGTTGTTTAATGTTGAAACAAAAGTACTAGCGATCAAATCGAACAATAGGACGTAAGCGTAATTTCTTCATTTTTCCCGACTTTGGTCGAAAAAAGAAATTTCTTTTTTTTTTTGTCAATTTTCAATGGTGGAATGAAGATAATTTCATATGGTTTTAAGTGTAGTTTTATTTGGAAGTGTAATTGAAATATTCAAAAGATTAGGGGTTTAACTTGATTTTCGGTACAATTATGAGTAACCGAATGGATTGGAGGGAGTGCTCCGAAATCAAGATATCTAAAAACAATTATATGAAACGAACCAGAATTTCGATACGATTATTATGACATCGAAAAAAATCTGATCGGAAACAGTTTTTTGTGCAGCTAAAAATCAGGCCGAAAAGACGAATCGTCGTAATTCGTTCACAAAAAGTCAATTGAACTCAAAATACACTTTAATTTAGTTATTAGAACAACCTTTTGGTTGTTTAATGTTGAAACAAAAGTACTAGCGATCAAATCGAACAATAGGACGTAAGCGTAATTTCTTCATTTTTCCCGACTTTGGTCGAAAAAAGAAATTTCTTTTTTTTTTGTCAATTTTCAATGGTGGAATGAAGATAATTTCATATGGTTTTAAGTGTAGTTTTATTTGGAAGTGTAATTGAAATATTCAAAAGATTAGGGGTTTAACTTGATTTTCGGTACAATTATGAGTAACCGAATGGATTGGAGGGAGTGCTCCGAAATCAAGATATCTAAAAACAATTATATGAAACGAACCAGAATTTCGATACGATTATTATGACATCGAAAAAAATCTGATCGGAAACAGTTTTTTGTGCAGCTAAAAATCAGGCCGAAAAGTCGAATCGTCGTAATTCGTTCACAAAAAGTCAATTGAACTCAAAATACACTTTAATTTAGTTATTAGAACAACCTTTTGGTTGTTTAATGTTGAAACAAAAGTACTAGCGATCAAATCGAACAATAGGACGTAAGCGTAATTTCTTCATTTTTCCCGACTTTGGTCGAAAAAAGAAATTTCTTTTTTTTTTTTGTCAATTTTCAATGGTGGAATGAAGATAATTTCATATGGTTTTAAGTGTAGTTTTATTTGGAAGTGTAATTGAAATATTCAAAAGATTAGGGGTTTAACTTGATTTTCGGTACAATTATGAGTAACCGAATGGATTGGAGGGAGTGCTCCGAAATCAAGATATCTAAAAACAATTATATGAAACGAACCAGAATTTCGATACGATTATTATGACATCGAAAAAAATCTGATCGGAAACAGTTTTTTGTGCAGCTAAAAATCAGGCCGAAAAGTCGAATCGTCGTAATTCGTTCACAAAAAGTCAATTGAACTCAAAATACACTTTAATTTAGTTATTAGAACAACCTTTTGGTTGTTTAATGTTGAAACAAAAGTACTAGCGATCAAATCGAACAATAGGACGTAAGCGTAATTTCTTCATTTTTCCCGACTTTGGTCGAAAAAAGAAATTTCTTTTTTTTTTTTTGTCAATTTTCAATGGTGGAATGAAGATAATTTCATATGGTTTTAAGTGTAGTTTTATTTGGAAGTGTAATTGAAATATTCAAAAGATTAGGGGTTTAACTTGATTTTCGGTACAATTATGAGTAACCGAATGGATTGGAGGGAGTGCTCCGAAATCAAGATATCTAAAAACAATTATATGAAACGAACCAGAATTTCGATACGATTATTATGACATCGAAAAAAATCTGATCGGAAACAGTTTTTTGTGCAGCTAAAAATCAGGCCGAAAAGACGAATCGTCGTAATTCGTTCACAAAAAGTCAATTGAACTCAAAATACACTTTAATTTAGTTATTAGAACAACCTTTTGGTTGTTTAATGTTGAAACAAAAGTACTAGCGATCAAATCGAACAATAGGACGTAAGCGTAATTTCTTCATTTTTCCCGACTTTGGTCGAAAAAAGAAATTTCTTTTTTTTTTTTGTCAATTTTCAATGGTGGAATGAAGATAATTTCATATGGTTTTAAGTGTAGTTTTATTTGGAAGTGTAATTGAAATATTCAAAAGATTAGGGGTTTAACTTGATTTTCGGTACAATTATGAGTAACCGAATGGATTGGAGGGAGTGCTCCGAAATCAAGATATCTAAAAACAATTATATGAAACGAACCAGAATTTCGATACGATTATTATGACATCGAAAAAAATCTGATCGGAAACAGTTTTTTGTGCAGCTAAAAATCAGGCCGAAAAGACGAATCGTCGTAATTCGTTCACAAAAAGTCAATTGAACTCAAAATACACTTTAATTTAGTTATTAGAACAACCTTTTGGTTGTTTAATGTTGAAACAAAAGTACTAGCGATCAAATCGAACAATAGGACGTAAGCGTAATTTCTTCATTTTTCCGACTTTGGTCGAAAAAAGAAATTCTTTTTTTTTTTTGTCAATTTTCAATGGTGGAATGAAGATAATTTCATATGGTTTTAAGTGTAGTTTTATTTGGAAGTGTAATTGAAATATTCAAAAGATTAGGGGTTTAACTTGATTTTCGGTACAATTATGAGTAACC
Organism: Diospyros lotus; assembly: GCF_014633365.1. NCBI lineage: Eukaryota > Viridiplantae > Streptophyta > Magnoliopsida > Ericales > Ebenaceae > Diospyros > Diospyros lotus. The sequence continues at coordinate 21,653,388 of NC_068346.1, read as the reverse complement.
GAATGGATTGGAGGGAGTGCTCCGAAATCAAGATATCTAAAAACAATTATATGAAACGAACCAGAATTTCGATACGATTATTATGACATCGAAAAAAATCTGATCGGAAACAGTTTTTTGTGCAGCTAAAAATCAGGCCGAAAAGACGAATCGTCGTAATTCGTTCACAAAAAGTCAATTGAACTCAAAATACACTTTAATTTAGTTATTAGAACAACCTTTTGGTTGTTTAATGTTGAAACAAAAGTACTAGCGATCAAATCGAACAATAGGACGTAAGCGTAATTTCTTCATTTTTCCCGACTTTGGTCGAAAAAAGAAATTTCTTTTTTTTTTTTGTCAATTTTCAATGGTGGAATGAAGATAATTTCATATGGTTTTAAGTGTAGTTTTATTTGGAAGTGTAATTGAAATATTCAAAAGATTAGGGGTTTAACTTGATTTTCGGTACAATTATGAGTAACCGAATGGATTGGAGGGAGTGCTCCGAAATCAAGATATCTAAAAACAATTATATGAAACGAACCAGAATTTCGATACGATTATTATGACATCGAAAAAAATCTGATCGGAAACAGTTTTTTGTGCAGCTAAAAATCAGGCCGAAAAGACGAATCGTCGTAATTCGTTCACAAAAAGTCAATTGAACTCAAAATACACTTTAATTTAGTTATTAGAACAACCTTTTGGTTGTTTAATGTTGAAACAAAAGTACTAGCGATCAAATCGAACAATAGGACGTAAGCGTAATTTCTTCATTTTTCCCGACTTTGGTCGAAAAAAGAAATTTCTTTTTTTTTTTTGTCAATTTTCAATGGTGGAATGAAGATAATTTCATATGGTTTTAAGTGTAGTTTTATTTGGAAGTGTAATTGAAATATTCAAAAGATTAGGGGTTTAACTTGATTTTCGGTACAATTATGAGTAACCGAATGGATTGGAGGGAGTGCTCCGAAATCAAGATATCTAAAAACAATTATATGAAACGAACCAGAATTTCGATACGATTATTATGACATCGAAAAAAATCTGATCGGAAACAGTTTTTTGTGCAGCTAAAAATCAGGCCGAAAAGACGAATCGTCGTAATTCGTTCACAAAAAGTCAATTGAACTCAAAATACACTTTAATTTAGTTATTAGAACAACCTTTTGGTTGTTTAATGTTGAAACAAAAGTACTAGCGATCAAATCGAACAATAGGACGTAAGCGTAATTTCTTCATTTTTCCCGACTTTGGTCGAAAAAAGAAATTTCTTTTTTTTTTTTGTCAATTTTCAATGGTGGAATGAAGATAATTTCATATGGTTTTAAGTGTAGTTTTATTTGGAAGTGTAATTGAAATATTCAAAAGATTAGGGGTTTAACTTGATTTTCGGTACAATTATGAGTAACCGAATGGATTGGAGGGAGTGCTCCGAAATCAAGATATCTAAAAACAATTATATGAAACGAACCAGAATTTCGATACGATTATTATGACATCGAAAAAAATCTGATCGGAAACAGTTTTTTGTGCAGCTAAAAATCAGGCCGAAAAGACGAATCGTCGTAATTCGTTCACAAAAAGTCAATTGAACTCAAAATACACTTTAATTTAGTTATTAGAACAACCTTTTGGTTGTTTAATGTTGAAACAAAAGTACTAGCGATCAAATCGAACAATAGGACGTAAGCGTAATTTCTTCATTTTTCCCGACTTTGGTCGAAAAAAGAAATTTCTTTTTTTTTTTGTCAATTTTCAATGGTGGAATGAAGATAATTTCATATGGTTTTAAGTGTAGTTTTATTTGGAAGTGTAATTGAAATATTCAAAAGATTAGGGGTTTAACTTGATTTTCGGTACAATTATGAGTAACCGAATGGATTGGAGGGAGTGCTCCGAAATCAAGATATCTAAAAACAATTATATGAAACGAACCAGAATTTCGATACGATTATTATGACATCGAAAAAAATCTGATCGGAAACAGTTTTTTGTGCAGCTAAAAATCAGGCCGAAAAGACGAATCGTCGTAATTCGTTCACAAAAAGTCAATTGAACTCAAAATACACTTTAATTTAGTTATTAGAACAACCTTTTGGTTGTTTAATGTTGAAACAAAAGTACTAGCGATCAAATCGAACAATAGGACGTAAGCGTAATTTCTTCATTTTTCCCGACTTTGGTCGAAAAAAGAAATTTCTTTTTTTTTTTGTCAATTTTCAATGGTGGAATGAAGATAATTTCATATGGTTTTAAGTGTAGTTTTATTTGGAAGTGTAATTGAAATATTCAAAAGATTAGGGGTTTAACTTGATTTTCGGTACAATTATGAGTAACCGAATGGATTGGAGGGAGTGCTCCGAAATCAAGATATCTAAAAACAATTATATGAAACGAACCAGAATTTCGATACGATTATTATGACATCGAAAAAAATCTGATCGGAAACAGTTTTTTGTGCAGCTAAAAATCAGGCCGAAAAGACGAATCGTCGTAATTCGTTCACAAAAAGTCAATTGAACTCAAAATACACTTTAATTTAGTTATTAGAACAACCTTTTGGTTGTTTAATGTTGAAACAAAAGTACTAGCGATCAAATCGAACAATAGGACGTAAGCGTAATTTCTTCATTTTTCCCGACTTTGGTCGAAAAAAGAAATTTCTTTTTTTTTTTGTCAATTTTCAATGGTGGAATGAAGATAATTTCATATGGTTTTAAGTGTAGTTTTATTTGGAAGTGTAATTGAAATATTCAAAAGATTAGGGGTTTAACTTGATTTTCGGTACAATTATGAGTAACCGAATGGATTGGAGGGAGTGCTCCGAAATCAAGATATCTAAAAACAATTATATGAAACGAACCAGAATTTCGATACGATTATTATGACATCGAAAAAAATCTGATCGGAAACAGTTTTTTGTGCAGCTAAAAATCAGGCCGAAAAGACGAATCGTCGTAATTCGTTCACAAAAAGTCAATTGAACTCAAAATACACTTTAATTTAGTTATTAGAACAACCTTTTGGTTGTTTAATGTTGAAACAAAAGTACTAGCGATCAAATCGAACAATAGGACGTAAGCGTAATTTCTTCATTTTTCCCGACTTTGGTCGAAAAAAGAAATTTCTTTTTTTTTTTTGTCAATTTTCAATGGTGGAATGAAGATAATTTCATATGGTTTTAAGTGTAGTTTTATTTGGAAGTGTAATTGAAATATTCAAAAGATTAGGGGTTTAACTTGATTTTCGGTACAATTATGAGTAACCGAATGGATTGGAGGGAGTGCTCCGAAATCAAGATATCTAAAAACAATTATATGAAACGAACCAGAATTTCGATACGATTATTATGACATCGAAAAAAATCTGATCGGAAACAGTTTTTTGTGCAGCTAAAAATCAGGCCGAAAAGACGAATCGTCGTAATTCGTTCACAAAAAGTCAATTGAACTCAAAATACACTTTAATTTAGTTATTAGAACAACCTTTTGGTTGTTTAATGTTGAAACAAAAGTACTAGCGATCAAATCGAACAATAGGACGTAAGCGTAATTTCTTCATTTTTCCCGACTTTGGTCGAAAAAAGAAATTTCTTTTTTTTTTTGTCAATTTTCAATGGTGGAATGAAGATAATTTCATATGGTTTTAAGTGTAGTTTTATTTGGAAGTGTAATTGAAATATTCAAAAGATTAGGGGTTTAACTTGATTTTCGGTACAATTATGAGTAACCGAATGGATTGGAGGGAGTGCTCCGAAATCAAGATATCTAAAAACAATTATATGAAACGAACCAGAATTTCGATACGATTATTATGACATCGAAAAAAATCTGATCGGAAACAGTTTTTTGTGCAGCTAAAAATCAGGCAGAAAAGTCGAATCGTCGTAATTCGTTCACAAAAAGTCAATTGAACTCAAAATACACTTTAATTTAGTTATTAGAACAACCTTTTGGTTGTTTAATGTTGAAACAAAAGTACTAGCGATCAAATCGAACAATAGGACGTAAGCGTAATTTCTTCATTTTTCCCGACTTTGGTCGAAAAAAGAAATTTCTTTTTTTTTTTGTCAATTTTCAATGGTGGAATGAAGATAATTTCATATGGTTTTAAGTGTAGTTTTATTTGGAAGTGTAATTGAAATATTCAAAAGATTAGGGGTTTAACTTGATTTTCGGTACAATTATGAGTAACCGAATGGATTGGAGGGAGTGCTCCGAAATCAAGATATCTAAAAACAATTATATGAAACGAACCAGAATTTCGATACGATTATTATGACATCGAAAAAAATCTGATCGGAAACAGTTTTTTGTGCAGCTAAAAATCAGGCCGAAAAGACGAATCGTCGTAATTCGTTCACAAAAAGTCAATTGAACTCAAAATACACTTTAATTTAGTTATTAGAACAACCTTTTGGTTGTTTAATGTTGAAACAAAAGTACTAGCGATCAAATCGAACAATAGGACGTAAGCGTAATTTCTTCATTTTTCCCGACTTTGGTCGAAAAAAGAAATTTCTTTTTTTTTTTGTCAATTTTCAATGGTGGAATGAAGATAATTTCATATGGTTTTAAGTGTAGTTTTATTTGGAAGTGTAATTGAAATATTCAAAAGATTAGGGGTTTAACTTGATTTTCGGTACAATTATGAGTAACCGAATGGATTGGAGGGAGTGCTCCGAAATCAAGATATCTAAAAACAATTATATGAAACGAACCAGAATTTCGATACGATTATTATGACATCGAAAAAAATCTGATCGGAAACAGTTTTTTGTGCAGCTAAAAATCAGGCCGAAAAGACGAATCGTCGTAATTCGTTCACAAAAAGTCAATTGAACTCAAAATACACTTTAATTTAGTTATTAGAACAACCTTTTGGTTGTTTAATGTTGAAACAAAAGTACTAGCGATCAAATCGAACAATAGGACGTAAGCGTAATTTCTTCATTTTTCCCGACTTTGGTCGAAAAAAGAAATTTCTTTTTTTTTTTGTCAATTTTCAATGGTGGAATGAAGATAATTTCATATGGTTTTAAGTGTAGTTTTATTTGGAAGTGTAATTGAAATATTCAAAAGATTAGGGGTTTAACTTGATTTTCGGTACAATTATGAGTAACCGAATGGATTGGAGGGAGTGCTCCGAAATCAAGATATCTAAAAACAATTATATGAAACGAACCAGAATTTCGATACGATTATTATGACATCGAAAAAAATCTGATCGGAAACAGTTTTTTGTGCAGCTAAAAATCAGGCCGAAAAGACGAATCGTCGTAATTCGTTCACAAAAAGTCAATTGAACTCAAAATACACTTTAATTTAGTTATTAGAACAACCTTTTGGTTGTTTAATGTTGAAACAAAAGTACTAGCGATCAAATCGAACAATAGGACGTAAGCGTAATTTCTTCATTTTTCCCGACTTTGGTCGAAAAAAGAAATTTCTTTTTTTTTTTTGTCAATTTTCAATGGTGGAATGAAGATAATTTCATATGGTTTTAAGTGTAGTTTTATTTGGAAGTGTAATTGAAATATTCAAAAGATTAGGGGTTTAACTTGATTTTCGGTACAATTATGAGTAACCGAATGGATTGGAGGGAGTGCTCCGAAATCAAGATATCTAAAAACAATTATATGAAACGAACCAGAATTTCGATACGATTATTATGACATCGAAAAAAATCTGATCGGAAACAGTTTTTTGTGCAGCTAAAAATCAGGCCGAAAAGTCGAATCGTCGTAATTCGTTCACAAAAAGTCAATTGAACTCAAAATACACTTTAATTTAGTTATTAGAACAACCTTTTGGTTGTTTAATGTTGAAACAAAAGTACTAGCGATCAAATCGAACAATAGGACGTAAGCGTAATTTCTTCATTTTTCCCGACTTTGGTCGAAAAAAGAAATTTCTTTTTTTTTTTTGTCAATTTTCAATGGTGGAATGAAGATAATTTCATATGGTTTTAAGTGTAGTTTTATTTGGAAGTGTAATTGAAATATTCAAAAGATTAGGGGTTTAACTTGATTTTCGGTACAATTATGAGTAACCGAATGGATTGGAGGGAGTGCTCCGAAATCAAGATATCTAAAAACAATTATATGAAACGAACCAGAATTTCGATACGATTATTATGACATCGAAAAAAATCTGATCGGAAACAGTTTTTTGTGCAGCTAAAAATCAGGCCGAAAAGACGAATCGTCGTAATTCGTTCACAAAAAGTCAATTGAACTCAAAATACACTTTAATTTAGTTATTAGAACAACCTTTTGGTTGTTTAATGTTGAAACAAAAGTACTAGCGATCAAATCGAACAATAGGACGTAAGCGTAATTTCTTCATTTTTCCCGACTTTGGTCGAAAAAAGAAATTTCTTTTTTTTTTTTGTCAATTTTCAATGGTGGAATGAAGATAATTTCATATGGTTTTAAGTGTAGTTTTATTTGGAAGTGTAATTGAAATATTCAAAAGATTAGGGGTTTAACTTGATTTTCGGTACAATTATGAGTAACCGAATGGATTGGAGGGAGTGCTCCGAAATCAAGATATCTAAAAACAATTATATGAAACGAACCAGAATTTCGATACGATTATTATGACATCGAAAAAAATCTGATCGGAAACAGTTTTTTGTGCAGCTAAAAATCAGGCAGAAAAGTCGAATCGTCGTAATTCGTTCACAAAAAGTCAATTGAACTCAAAATACACTTTAATTTAGTTATTAGAACAACCTTTTGGTTGTTTAATGTTGAAACAAAAGTACTAGCGATCAAATCGAACAATAGGACGTAAGCGTAATTTCTTCATTTTTCCCGACTTTGGTCGAAAAAAGAAATTTCTTTTTTTTTTTGTCAATTTTCAATGGTGGAATGAAGATAATTTCATATGCTTTTAAGTGTAGTTTTATTTGGAAGTGTAATTGAAATATTCAAAAGATTAGGGGTTTAACTTGATTTTCGGTACAATTATGAGTAACCGAATGGATTGGAGGGAGTGCTCCGAAATCAAGATATCTAAAAACAATTATATGAAACGAACCAGAATTTCGATACGATTATTATGACATCGAAAAAAATCTGATCGGAAACAGTTTTTTGTGCAGCTAAAAATCAGGCAGAAAAGTCGAATCGTCGTAATTCGTTCACAAAAAGTCAATTGAACTCAAAATACACTTTAATTTAGTTATTAGAACAACCTTTTGGTTGTTTAATGTTGAAACAAAAGTACTAGCGATCAAATCGAACAATAGGACGTAAGCGTAATTTCTTCATTTTTCCCGACTTTGGTCGAAAAAAGAAATTTCTTTTTTTTTTTTGTCAATTTTCAATGGTGGAATGAAGATAATTTCATATGGTTTTAAGTGTAGTTTTATTTGGAAGTGTAATTGAAATATTCAAAAGATTAGGGGTTTAACTTGATTTTCGGTACAATTATGAGTAACCGAATGGATTGGAGGGAGTGCTCCGAAATCAAGATATCTAAAAACAATTATATGAAACGAACCAGAATTTCGATACGATTATTATGACATCGAAAAAAATCTGATCGGAAACAGTTTTTTGTGCAGCTAAAAATCAGGCCGAAAAGACGAATCGTCGTAATTCGTTCACAAAAAGTCAATTGAACTCAAAATACACTTTAATTTAGTTATTAGAACAACCTTTTGGTTGTTTAATGTTGAAACAAAAGTACTAGCGATCAAATCGAACAATAGGACGTAAGCGTAATTTCTTCATTTTTCCCGACTTTGGTCGAAAAAAGAAATTTCTTTTTTTTTTTTGTCAATTTTCAATGGTGGAATGAAGATAATTTCATATGGTTTTAAGTGTAGTTTTATTTGGAAGTGTAATTGAAATATTCAAAAGATTAGGGGTTTAACTTGATTTTCGGTACAATTATGAGTAACCGAATGGATTGGAGGGAGTGCTCCGAAATCAAGATATCTAAAAACAATTATATGAAACGAACCAGAATTTCGATACGATTATTATGACATCGAAAAAAATCTGATCGGAAACAGTTTTTTGTGCAGCTAAAAATCAGGCCGAAAAGACGAATCGTCGTAATTCGTTCACAAAAAGTCAATTGAACTCAAAATACACTTTAATTTAGTTATTAGAACAACCTTTTGGTTGTTTAATGTTGAAACAAAAGTACTAGCGATCAAATCGAACAATAGGACGTAAGCGTAATTTCTTCATTTTTCCCGACTTTGGTCGAAAAAAGAAATTTCTTTTTTTTTTGTCAATTTTCAATGGTGGAATGAAGATAATTTCATATGGTTTTAAGTGTAGTTTTATTTGGAAGTGTAATTGAAATATTCAAAAGATTAGGGGTTTAACTTGATTTTCGGTACAATTATGAGTAACCGAATGGATTGGAGGGAGTGCTCCGAAATCAAGATATCTAAAAACAATTATATGAAACGAACCAGAATTTCGATACGATTATTATGACATCGAAAAAAATCTGATCGGAAACAGTTTTTTGTGCAGCTAAAAATCAGGCCGAAAAGACGAATCGTCGTAATTCGTTCACAAAAAGTCAATTGAACTCAAAATACACTTTAATTTAGTTATTAGAACAACCTTTTGGTTGTTTAATGTTGAAACAAAAGTACTAGCGATCAAATCGAACAATAGGACGTAAGCGTAATTTCTTCATTTTTCCCGACTTTGGTCGAAAAAAGAAATTTCTTTTTTTTTTTGTCAATTTTCAATGGTGGAATGAAGATAATTTCATATGGTTTTAAGTGTAGTTTTATTTGGAAGTGTAATTGAAATATTCAAAAGATTAGGGGTTTAACTTGATTTTCGGTACAATTATGAGTAACCGAATGGATTGGAGGGAGTGCTCCGAAATCAAGATATCTAAAAACAATTATATGAAACGAACCAGAATTTCGATACGATTATTATGACATCGAAAAAAATCTGATCGGAAACAGTTTTTTGTGCAGCTAAAAATCAGGCCGAAAAGACGAATCGTCGTAATTCGTTCACAAAAAGTCAATTGAACTCAAAATACACTTTAATTTAGTTATTAGAACAACCTTTTGGTTGTTTAATGTTGAAACAAAAGTACTAGCGATCAAATCGAACAATAGGACGTAAGCGTAATTTCTTCATTTTTCCCGACTTTGGTCGAAAAAAGAAATTTCTTTTTTTTTTTTGTCAATTTTCAATGGTGGAATGAAGATAATTTCATATGGTTTTAAGTGTAGTTTTATTTGGAAGTGTAATTGAAATATTCAAAAGATTAGGGGTTTAACTTGATTTTCGGTACAATTATGAGTAACCGAATGGATTGGAGGGAGTGCTCCGAAATCAAGATATCTAAAAACAATTATATGAAACGAACCAGAATTTCGATACGATTATTATGACATCGAAAAAAATCTGATCGGAAACAGTTTTTTGTGCAGCTAAAAATCAGGCCGAAAAGACGAATCGTCGTAATTCGTTCACAAAAAGTCAATTGAACTCAAAATACACTTTAATTTAGTTATTAGAACAACCTTTTGGTTGTTTAATGTTGAAACAAAAGTACTAGCGATCAAATCGAACAATAGGACGTAAGCGTAATTTCTTCATTTTTCCCGACTTTGGTCGAAAAAAGAAATTTCTTTTTTTTTTGTCAATTTTCAATGGTGGAATGAAGATAATTTCATATGGTTTTAAGTGTAGTTTTATTTGGAAGTGTAATTGAAATATTCAAAAGATTAGGGGTTTAACTTGATTTTCGGTACAATTATGAGTAACCGAATGGATTGGAGGGAGTGCTCCGAAATCAAGATATCTAAAAACAATTATATGAAACGAACCAGAATTTCGATACGATTATTATGACATCGAAAAAAATCTGATCGGAAACAGTTTTTTGTGCAGCTAAAAATCAGGCCGAAAAGACGAATCGTCGTAATTCGTTCACAAAAAGTCAATTGAACTCAAAATACACTTTAATTTAGTTATTAGAACAACCTTTTGGTTGTTTAATGTTGAAACAAAAGTACTAGCGATCAAATCGAACAATAGGACGTAAGCGTAATTTCTTCATTTTTCCCGACTTTGGTCGAAAAAAGAAATTTCTTTTTTTTTTTTGTCAATTTTCAATGGTGGAATGAAGATAATTTCATATGGTTTTAAGTGTAGTTTTATTTGGAAGTGTAATTGAAATATTCAAAAGATTAGGGGTTTAACTTGATTTTCGGTACAATTATGAGTAACCGAATGGATTGGAGGGAGTGCTCCGAAATCAAGATATCTAAAAACAATTATATGAAACGAACCAGAATTTCGATACGATTATTATGACATCGAAAAAAATCTGATCGGAAACAGTTTTTTGTGCAGCTAAAAATCAGGCCGAAAAGACGAATCGTCGTAATTCGTTCACAAAAAGTCAATTGAACTCAAAATACACTTTAATTTAGTTATTAGAACAACCTTTTGGTTGTTTAATGTTGAAACAAAAGTACTAGCGATCAAATCGAACAATAGGACGTAAGCGTAATTTCTTCATTTTTCCCGACTTTGGTCGAAAAAAGAAATTTCTTTTTTTTTTTTGTCAATTTTCAATGGTGGAATGAAGATAATTTCATATGGTTTTAAGTGTAGTTTTATTTGGAAGTGTAATTGAAATATTCAAAAGATTAGGGGTTTAACTTGATTTTCGGTACAATTATGAGTAACCGAATGGATTGGAGGGAGTGCTCCGAAATCAAGATATCTAAAAACAATTATATGAAACGAACCAGAATTTCGATACGATTATTATGACATCGAAAAAAATCTGATCGGAAACAGTTTTTTGTGCAGCTAAAAATCAGGCCGAAAAGACGAATCGTCGTAATTCGTTCACAAAAAGTCAATTGAACTCAAAATACACTTTAATTTAGTTATTAGAACAACCTTTTGGTTGTTTAATGTTGAAACAAAAGTACTAGCGATCAAATCGAACAATAGGACGTAAGCGTAATTTCTTCATTTTTCCCGACTTTGGTCGAAAAAAGAAATTTCTTTTTTTTTTTGTCAATTTTCAATGGTGGAATGAAGATAATTTCATATGGTTTTAAGTGTAGTTTTATTTGGAAGTGTAATTGAAATATTCAAAAGATTAGGGGTTTAACTTGATTTTCGGTACAATTATGAGTAACCGAATGGATTGGAGGGAGTGCTCCGAAATCAAGATATCTAAAAACAATTATATGAAACGAACCAGAATTTCGATACGATTATTATGACATCGAAAAAAATCTGATCGGAAACAGTTTTTTGTGCAGCTAAAAATCAGGCCGAAAAGACGAATCGTCGTAATTCGTTCACAAAAAGTCAATTGAACTCAAAATACACTTTAATTTAGTTATTAGAACAACCTTTTGGTTGTTTAATGTTGAAACAAAAGTACTAGCGATCAAATCGAACAATAGGACGTAAGCGTAATTTCTTCATTTTTCCCGACTTTGGTCGAAAAAAGAAATTTCTTTTTTTTTTTGTCAATTTTCAATGGTGGAATGAAGATAATTTCATATGGTTTTAAGTGTAGTTTTATTTGGAAGTGTAATTGAAATATTCAAAAGATTAGGGGTTTAACTTGATTTTCGGTACAATTATGAGTAACCGAATGGATTGGAGGGAGTGCTCCGAAATCAAGATATCTAAAAACAATTATATGAAACGAACCAGAATTTCGATACGATTATTATGACATCGAAAAAAATCTGATCGGAAACAGTTTTTTGTGCAGCTAAAAATCAGGCCGAAAAGACGAATCGTCGTAATTCGTTCACAAAAAGTCAATTGAACTCAAAATACACTTTAATTTAGTTATTAGAACAACCTTTTGGTTGTTTAATGTTGAAACAAAAGTACTAGCGATCAAATCGAACAATAGGACGTAAGCGTAATTTCTTCATTTTTCCCGACTTTGGTCGAAAAAAGAAATTTCTTTTTTTTTTTTCAATTTTCAATGGTGGAATGAAGATAATTTCATATGGTTTTAAGTGTAGTTTTATTTGGAAGTGTAATTGAAATATTCAAAAGATTAGGGGTTTAACTTGATTTTCGGTACAATTATGAGTAACCGAATGGATTGGAGGGAGTGCTCCGAAATCAAGATATCTAAAAACAATTATATGAAACGAACCAGAATTTCGATACGATTATTATGACATCGAAAAAAATCTGATCGGAAACAGTTTTTTGTGCAGCTAAAAATCAGGCCGAAAAGTCGAATCGTCGTAATTCGTTCACAAAAAGTCAATTGAACTCAAAATACACTTTAATTTAGTTATTAGAACAACCTTTTGGTTGTTTAATGTTGAAACAAAAGTACTAGCGATCAAATCGAACAATAGGACGTAAGCGTAATTTCTTCATTTTTCCCGACTTTGGTCGAAAAAAAAAATTTCTTTTTTTTTTTGTCAATTTTCAATGGTGGAATGAAGATAATTTCATATGGTTTTAAGTGTAGTTTTATTTGGAAGTGTAATTGAAATATTCAAAAGATTAGGGGTTTAACTTGATTTTCGGTACAATTATGAGTAACCGAATGGATTGGAGGGAGTGCTCCGAAATCAAGATATCTAAAAAAATTATATGAAACGAACCAGAATTTCGATACGATTATTATGACATCGAAAAAAATCTGATCGGAAACAGTTTTTTGTGCAGCTAAAAATCAGGCCGAAAAGACGAATCGTCGTAATTCGTTCACAAAAAGTCAATTGAACTCAAAATACACTTTAATTTAGTTATTAGAACAACCTTTTGGTTGTTTAATGTTGAAACAAAAGTACTAGCGATCAAATCGAACAATAGGACGTAAGCGTAATTTCTTCATTTTTCCCGACTTTGGTCGAAAAAAGAAATTTCTTTTTTTTTTTGTCAATTTTCAATGGTGGAATGAAGATAATTTCATATGGTTTTAAGTGTAGTTTTATTTGGAAGTGTAATTGAAATATTCAAAAGATTAGGGGTTTAACTTGATTTTCGGTACAATTATGAGTAACCGAATGGATTGGAGGGAGTGCTCCGAAATCAAGATATCTAAAAACAATTATATGAAACGAACCAGAATTTCGATACGATTATTATGACATCGAAAAAAATCTGATCGGAAACAGTTTTTTGTGCAGCTAAAAATCAGGCCGAAAAGACGAATCGTCGTAATTCGTTCACAAAAAGTCAATTGAACTCAAAATACACTTTAATTTAGTTATTAGAACAACCTTTTGGTTGTTTAATGTTGAAACAAAAGTACTAGCGATCAAATCGAACAATAGGACGTAAGCGTAATTTCTTCATTTTTCCCGACTTTGGTCGAAAAAAGAAATTTCTTTTTTTTTTTGTCAATTTTCAATGGTGGAATGAAGATAATTTCATATGGTTTTAAGTGTAGTTTTATTTGGAAGTGTAATTGAAATATTCAAAAGATTAGGGGTTTAACTTGATTTTCGGTACAATTATGAGTAACCGAATGGATTGGAGGGAGTGCTCCGAAATCAAGATATCTAAAAACAATTATATGAAACGAACCAGAATTTCGATACGATTATTATGACATCGAAAAAAATCTGATCGGAAACAGTTTTTTGTGCAGCTAAAAATCAGGCCGAAAAGACGAATCGTCGTAATTCGTTCACAAAAAGTCAATTGAACTCAAAATACACTTTAATTTAGTTATTAGAACAACCTTTTGGTTGTTTAATGTTGAAACAAAAGTACTAGCGATCAAATCGAACAATAGGACGTAAGCGTAATTTCTTCATTTTTCCCGACTTTGGTCGAAAAAAGAAATTTCTTTTTTTTTTTTGTCAATTTTCAATGGTGGAATGAAGATAATTTCATATGGTTTTAAGTGTAGTTTTATTTGGAAGTGTAATTGAAATATTCAAAAGATTAGGGGTTTAACTTGATTTTCGGTACAATTATGAGTAACCGAATGGATTGGAGGGAGTGCTCCGAAATCAAGATATCTAAAAAAATTATATGAAACGAACCAGAATTTCGATACGATTATTATGACATCGAAAAAAATCTGATCGGAAACAGTTTTTTGTGCAGCTAAAAATCAGGCCGAAAAGACGAATCGTCGTAATTCGTTCACAAAAAGTCAATTGAACTCAAAATACACTTTAATTTAGTTATTAGAACAACCTTTTGGTTGTTTAATGTTGAAACAAAAGTACTAGCGATCAAATCGAACAATAGGACGTAAGCGTAATTTCTTCATTTTTCCCGACTTTGGTCGAAAAAAGAAATTTCTTTTTTTTTTTTGTCAATTTTCAATGGTGGAATGAAGATAATTTCATATGGTTTTAAGTGTAGTTTTATTTGGAAGTGTAATTGAAATATTCAAAAGATTAGGGGTTTAACTTGATTTTCGGTACAATTATGAGTAACCGAATGGATTGGAGGGAGTGCTCCGAAATCAAGATATCTAAAAACAATTATATGAAACGAACCAGAATTTCGATACGATTATTATGACATCGAAAAAAATCTGATCGGAAACAGTTTTTTGTGCAGCTAAAAATCAGGCCGAAAAGACGAATCGTCGTAATTCGTTCACAAAAAGTCAATTGAACTCAAAATACACTTTAATTTAGTTATTAGAACAACCTTTTGGTTGTTTAATGTTGAAACAAAAGTACTAGCGATCAAATCGAACAATAGGACGTAAGCGTAATTTCTTCATTTTTCCCGACTTTGGTCGAAAAAAGAAATTTCTTTTTTTTTTTTGTCAATTTTCAATGGTGGAATGAAGATAATTTCATATGGTTTTAAGTGTAGTTTTATTTGGAAGTGTAATTGAAATATTCAAAAGATTAGGGGTTTAACTTGATTTTCGGTACAATTATGAGTAACCGAATGGATTGGAGGGAGTGCTCCGAAATCAAGATATCTAAAAACAATTATATGAAACGAACCAGAATTTCGATACGATTATTATGACATCGAAAAAAATCTGATCGGAAACAGTTTTTTGTGCAGCTAAAAATCAGGCCGAAAAGTCGAATCGTCGTAATTCGTTCACAAAAAGTCAATTGAACTCAAAATACACTTTAATTTAGTTATTAGAACAACCTTTTGGTTGTTTAATGTTGAAACAAAAGTACTAGCGATCAAATCGAACAATAGGACGTAAGCGTAATTTCTTCATTTTTCCCGACTTTGGTCGAAAAAAGAAATTTCTTTTTTTTTTGTCAATTTTCAATGGTGGAATGAAGATAATTTCATATGGTTTTAAGTGTAGTTTTATTTGGAAGTGTAATTGAAATATTCAAAAGATTAGGGGTTTAACTTGATTTTCGGTACAATTATGAGTAACCGAATGGATTGGAGGGAGTGCTCCGAAATCAAGATATCTAAAAACAATTATATGAAACGAACCAGAATTTCGATACGATTATTATGACATCGAAAAAAATCTGATCGGAAACAGTTTTTTGTGCAGCTAAAAATCAGGCCGAAAAGACGAATCGTCGTAATTCGTTCACAAAAAGTCAATTGAACTCAAAATACACTTTAATTTAGTTATTAGAACAACCTTTTGGTTGTTTAATGTTGAAACAAAAGTACTAGCGATCAAATCGAACAATAGGACGTAAGCGTAATTTCTTCATTTTTCCCGACTTTGGTCGAAAAAAGAAATTTCTTTTTTTTTTTGTCAATTTTCAATGGTGGAATGAAGATAATTTCATATGGTTTTAAGTGTAGTTTTATTTGGAAGTGTAATTGAAATATTCAAAAGATTAGGGGTTTAACTTGATTTTCGGTACAATTATGAGTAACCGAATGGATTGGAGGGAGTGCTCCGAAATCAAGATATCTAAAAACAATTATATGAAACGAACCAGAATTTCGATACGATTATTATGACATCGAAAAAAATCTGATCGGAAACAGTTTTTTGTGCAGCTAAAAATCAGGCCGAAAAGTCGAATCGTCGTAATTCGTTCACAAAAAGTCAATTGAACTCAAAATACACTTTAATTTAGTTATTAGAACAACCTTTTGGTTGTTTAATGTTGAAACAAAAGTACTAGCGATCAAATCGAACAATAGGACGTAAGCGTAATTTCTTCATTTTTCCCGACTTTGGTCGAAAAAAGAAATTTTTTTTTTTTTTGTCAATTTTCAATGGTGGAATGAAGATAATTTCATATGGTTTTAAGTGTAGTTTTATTTGGAAGTGTAATTGAAATATTCAAAAGATTAGGGGTTTAACTTGATTTTCGGTACAATTATGAGTAACCGAATGGATTGGAGGGAGTGCTCCGAAATCAAGATATCTAAAAACAATTATATGAAACGAACCAGAATTTCGATACGATTATTATGACATCGAAAAAAATCTGATCGGAAACAGTTTTTTGTGCAGCTAAAAATCAGGCCGAAAAGACGAATCGTCGTAATTCGTTCACAAAAAGTCAATTGAACTCAAAATACACTTTAATTTAGTTATTAGAACAACCTTTTGGTTGTTTAATGTTGAAACAAAAGTACTAGCGATCAAATCGAACAATAGGACGTAAGCGTAATTTCTTCATTTTTCCCGACTTTGGTCGAAAAAAGAAATTTCTTTTTTTTTTTTCAATTTTCAATGGTGGAATGAAGATAATTTCATATGGTTTTAAGTGTAGTTTTATTTGGAAGTGTAATTGAAATATTCAAAAGATTAGGGGTTTAACTTGATTTTCGGTACAATTATGAGTAACCGAATGGATTGGAGGGAGTGCTCCGAAATCAAGATATCTAAAAACAATTATATGAAACGAACCAGAATTTCGATACGATTATTATGACATCGAAAAAAATCTGATCGGAAACAGTTTTTTGTGCAGCTAAAAATCAGGCCGAAAAGTCGAATCGTCGTAATTCGTTCACAAAAAGTCAATTGAACTCAAAATACACTTTAATTTAGTTATTAGAACAACCTTTTGGTTGTTTAATGTTGAAACAAAAGTACTAGCGATCAAATCGAACAATAGGACGTAAGCGTAATTTCTTCATTTTTCCCGACTTTGGTCGAAAAAAGAAATTTCTTTTTTTTTTGTCAATTTTCAATGGTGGAATGAAGATAATTTCATATGGTTTTAAGTGTAGTTTTATTTGGAAGTGTAATTGAAATATTCAAAAGATATCTTGATTTCGGAGCACTCCCTCCAATCCATTCGGTTACTCATAATTGTACCGAAAATCAAGTTAAACCCCTAATCTTTTGAATATTTCAATTACACTTCCAAATAAAACTACACTTAAAACCATATGAAATTATCTTCATTCCACCATTGAAAATTGACAAAAAAAAAAAGAAATTTCTTTTTTCGACCAAAGTCGGGAAAAATGAAGAAATTACGCTTACGTCCTATTGTTCGATTTGATCGCTAGTACTTTTGTTTCAACATTAAACAACCAAAAGGTTGTTCTAATAACTAAATTAAAGTGTATTTTGAGTTCAATTGACTTTTTGTGAACGAATTACGACGATTCGTCTTTTCGGCCTGATTTTTAGCTGCACAAAAAACTGTTTCCGATCAGATTTTTTTCGATGTCATAATAATCGTATCGAAATTCTGGTTCGTTTCATATAATTGTTTTTAGATATCTTGATTTCGGAGCACTCCCTCCAATCCATTCGGTTACTCATAATTGTACCGAAAATCAAGTTAAACCCCTAATCTTTTGAATATTTCAATTACACTTCCAAATAAAACTACACTTAAAACCATATGAAATTATCTTCATTCCACCATTGAAAATTGACAAAAAAAAAAAGAAATTTCTTTTTTCGACCAAAGTCGGGAAAAATGAAGAAATTACGCTTACGTCCTATTGTTCGATTTGATCGCTAGTACTTTTGTTTCAACATTAAACAACCAAAAGGTTGTTCTAATAACTAAATTAAAGTGTATTTTGAGTTCAATTGACTTTTTGTGAACGAATTACGACGATTCGTCTTTTCGGCCTGATTTTTAGCTGCACAAAAAACTGTTTCCGATCAGATTTTTTTCGATGTCATAATAATCGTATCGAAATTCTGGTTCGTTTCATATAATTGTTTTTAGATATCTTGATTTCGGAGCACTCCCTCCAATCCATTCGGTTACTCATAATTGTACCGAAAATCAAGTTAAACCCCTAATCTTTTGAATATTTCAATTACACTTCCAAATAAAACTACACTTAAAACCATATGAAATTATCTTCATTCCACCATTGAAAATTGACAAAAAAAAAAAGAAATTTCTTTTTTCGACCAAAGTCGGGAAAAATGAAGAAATTACGCTTACGTCCTATTGTTCGATTTGATCGCTAGTACTTTTGTTTCAACATTAAACAACCAAAAGGTTGTTCTAATAACTAAATTAAAGTGTATTTTGAGTTCAATTGACTTTTTGTGAACGAATTACGACGATTCGTCTTTTCGGCCTGATTTTTAGCTGCACAAAAAACTGTTTCCGATCAGATTTTTTTCGATGTCATAATAATCGTATCGAAATTCTGGTTCGTTTCATATAATTGTTTTTAGATATCTTGATTTCGGAGCACTCCCTCCAATCCATTCGGTTACTCATAATTGTACCGAAAATCAAGTTAAACCCCTAATCTTTTGAATATTTCAATTACACTTCCAAATAAAACTACACTTAAAACCATATGAAATTATCTTCATTCCACCATTGAAAATTGACAAAAAAAAAAAGAAATTTCTTTTTTCGACCAAAGTCGGGAAAAATGAAGAAATTACGCTTACGTCCTATTGTTCGATTTGATCGCTAGTACTTTTGTTTCAACATTAAACAACCAAAAGGTTGTTCTAATAACTAAATTAAAGTGTATTTTGAGTTCAATTGACTTTTTGTGAACGAATTACGACGATTCGTCTTTTCGGCCTGATTTTTAGCTGCACAAAAAACTGTTTCCGATCAGATTTTTTTCGATGTCATAATAATCGTATCGAAATTCTGGTTCGTTTCATATAATTGTTTTTAGATATCTTGATTTCGGAGCACTCCCTCCAATCCATTCGGTTACTCATAATTGTACCGAAAATCAAGTTAAACCCCTAATCTTTTGAATATTTCAATTACACTTCCAAATAAAACTACACTTAAAACCATATGAAATTATCTTCATTCCACCATTGAAAATTGACAAAAAAAAAAAGAAATTTCTTTTTTCGACCAAAGTCGGGAAAAATGAAGAAATTACGCTTACGTCCTATTGTTCGATTTGATCGCTAGTACTTTTGTTTCAACATTAAACAACCAAAAGGTTGTTCTAATAACTAAATTAAAGTGTATTTTGAGTTCAATTGACTTTTTGTGAACGAATTACGACGATTCGTCTTTTCGGCCTGATTTTTAGCTGCACAAAAAACTGTTTCCGATCAGATTTTTTTCGATGTCATAATAATCGTATCGAAATTCTGGTTCGTTTCATATAATTGTTTTTAGATATCTTGATTTCGGAGCACTCCCTCCAATCCATTCGGTTACTCATAATTGTACCGAAAATCAAGTTAAACCCCTAATCTTTTGAATATTTCAATTACACTTCCAAATAAAACTACACTTAAAACCATATGAAATTATCTTCATTCCACCATTGAAAATTGACAAAAAAAAAAAGAAATTTCTTTTTTCGACCAAAGTCGGGAAAAATGAAGAAATTACGCTTACGTCCTATTGTTCGATTTGATCGCTAGTACTTTTGTTTCAACATTAAACAACCAAAAGGTTGTTCTAATAACTAAATTAAAGTGTATTTTGAGTTCAATTGACTTTTTGTGAACGAATTACGACGATTCGTCTTTTCGGCCTGATTTTTAGCTGCACAAAAAACTGTTTCCGATCAGATTTTTTTCGATGTCATAATAATCGTATCGAAATTCTGGTTCGTTTCATATAATTGTTTTTAGATATCTTGATTTCGGAGCACTCCCTCCAATCCATTCGGTTACTCATAATTGTACCGAAAATCAAGTTAAACCCCTAATCTTTTGAATATTTCAATTACACTTCCAAATAAAACTACACTTAAAACCATATGAAATTATCTTCATTCCACCATTGAAAATTGACAAAAAAAAAAAGAAATTTCTTTTTTCGACCAAAGTCGGGAAAAATGAAGAAATTACGCTTACGTCCTATTGTTCGATTTGATCGCTAGTACTTTTGTTTCAACATTAAACAACCAAAAGGTTGTTCTAATAACTAAATTAAAGTGTATTTTGAGTTCAATTGACTTTTTGTGAACGAATTACGACGATTCGTCTTTTCGGCCTGATTTTTAGCTGCACAAAAAACTGTTTCCGATCAGATTTTTTTCGATGTCATAATAATCGTATCGAAATTCTGGTTCGTTTCATATAATTGTTTTTAGATATCTTGATTTCGGAGCACTCCCTCCAATCCATTCGGTTACTCATAATTGTACCGAAAATCAAGTTAAACCCCTAATCTTTTGAATATTTCAATTACACTTCCAAATAAAACTACACTTAAAACCATATGAAATTATCTTCATTCCACCATTGAAAATTGACAAAAAAAAAAAAGAAATTTCTTTTTTCGACCAAAGTCGGGAAAAATGAAGAAATTACGCTTACGTCCTATTGTTCGATTTGATCGCTAGTACTTTTGTTTCAACATTAAACAACCAAAAGGTTGTTCTAATAACTAAATTAAAGTGTATTTTGAGTTCAATTGACTTTTTGTGAACGAATTACGACGATTCGTCTTTTCGGCCTGATTTTTAGCTGCACAAAAAACTGTTTCCGATCAGATTTTTTTCGATGTCATAATAATCGTATCGAAATTCTGGTTCGTTTCATATAATTGTTTTTAGATATCTTGATTTCGGAGCACTCCCTCCAATCCATTCGGTTACTCATAATTGTACCGAAAATCAAGTTAAACCCCTAATCTTTTGAATATTTCAATTACACTTCCAAATAAAACTACACTTAAAACCATATGAAATTATCTTCATTCCACCATTGAAAATTGACAAAAAAAAAAAGAAATTTCTTTTTTCGACCAAAGTCGGGAAAAATGAAGAAATTACGCTTACGTCCTATTGTTCGATTTGATCGCTAGTACTTTTGTTTCAACATTAAACAACCAAAAGGTTGTTCTAATAACTAAATTAAAGTGTATTTTGAGTTCAATTGACTTTTTGTGAACGAATTACGACGATTCGTCTTTTCGGCCTGATTTTTAGCTGCACAAAAAACTGTTTCCGATCAGATTTTTTTCGATGTCATAATAATCGTATCGAAATTCTGGTTCGTTTCATATAATTGTTTTTAGATATCTTGATTTCGGAGCACTCCCTCCAATCCATTCGGTTACTCATAATTGTACCGAAAATCAAGTTAAACCCCTAATCTTTTGAATATTTCAATTACACTTCCAAATAAAACTACACTTAAAACCATATGAAATTATCTTCATTCCACCATTGAAAATTGACAAAAAAAAAAAGAAATTTCTTTTTTCGACCAAAGTCGGGAAAAATGAAGAAATTACGCTTACGTCCTATTGTTCGATTTGATCGCTAGTACTTTTGTTTCAACATTAAACAACCAAAAGGTTGTTCTAATAACTAAATTAAAGTGTATTTTGAGTTCAATTGACTTTTTGTGAACGAATTACGACGATTCGTCTTTTCGGCCTGATTTTTAGCTGCACAAAAAACTGTTTCCGATCAGATTTTTTTCGATGTCATAATAATCGTATCGAAATTCTGGTTCGTTTCATATAATTGTTTTTAGATATCTTGATTTCGGAGCACTCCCTCCAATCCATTCGGTTACTCATAATTGTACCGAAAATCAAGTTAAACCCCTAATCTTTTGAATATTTCAATTACACTTCCAAATAAAACTACACTTAAAACCATATGAAATTATCTTCATTCCACCATTGAAAATTGACAAAAAAAAAAAGAAATTTCTTTTTTCGACCAAAGTCGGGAAAAATGAAGAAATTACGCTTACGTCCTATTGTTCGATTTGATCGCTAGTACTTTTGTTTCAACATTAAACAACCAAAAGGTTGTTCTAATAACTAAATTAAAGTGTATTTTGAGTTCAATTGACTTTTTGTGAACGAATTACGACGATTCGTCTTTTCGGCCTGATTTTTAGCTGCACAAAAAACTGTTTCCGATCAGATTTTTTTCGATGTCATAATAATCGTATCGAAATTCTGGTTCGTTTCATATAATTGTTTTTAGATATCTTGATTTCGGAGCACTCCCTCCAATCCATTCGGTTACTCATAATTGTACCGAAAATCAAGTTAAACCCCTAATCTTTTGAATATTTCAATTACACTTCCAAATAAAACTACACTTAAAACCATATGAAATTATCTTCATTCCACCATTGAAAATTGACAAAAAAAAAAAAGAAATTTCTTTTTTCGACCAAAGTCGGGAAAAATGAAGAAATTACGCTTACGTCCTATTGTTCGATTTGATCGCTAGTACTTTTGTTTCAACATTAAACAACCAAAAGGTTGTTCTAATAACTAAATTAAAGTGTATTTTGAGTTCAATTGACTTTTTGTGAACGAATTACGACGATTCGTCTTTTCGGCCTGATTTTTAGCTGCACAAAAAACTGTTTCCGATCAGATTTT
Organism: Diospyros lotus; assembly: GCF_014633365.1. NCBI lineage: Eukaryota > Viridiplantae > Streptophyta > Magnoliopsida > Ericales > Ebenaceae > Diospyros > Diospyros lotus. The sequence continues at coordinate 21,630,744 of NC_068346.1, read as the reverse complement.
TTTCGATGTCATAATAATCGTATCGAAATTCTGGTTCGTTTCATATAATTGTTTTTAGATATCTTGATTTCGGAGCACTCCCTCCAATCCATTCGGTTACTCATAATTGTACCGAAAATCAAGTTAAACCCCTAATCTTTTGAATATTTCAATTACACTTCCAAATAAAACTACACTTAAAACCATATGAAATTATCTTCATTCCACCATTGAAAATTGACAAAAAAAAAAAGAAATTTCTTTTTTCGACCAAAGTCGGGAAAAATGAAGAAATTACGCTTACGTCCTATTGTTCGATTTGATCGCTAGTACTTTTGTTTCAACATTAAACAACCAAAAGGTTGTTCTAATAACTAAATTAAAGTGTATTTTGAGTTCAATTGACTTTTTGTGAACGAATTACGACGATTCGTCTTTTCGGCCTGATTTTTAGCTGCACAAAAAACTGTTTCCGATCAGATTTTTTTCGATGTCATAATAATCGTATCGAAATTCTGGTTCGTTTCATATAATTGTTTTTAGATATCTTGATTTCGGAGCACTCCCTCCAATCCATTCGGTTACTCATAATTGTACCGAAAATCAAGTTAAACCCCTAATCTTTTGAATATTTCAATTACACTTCCAAATAAAACTACACTTAAAACCATATGAAATTATCTTCATTCCACCATTGAAAATTGACAAAAAAAAAAAGAAATTTCTTTTTTCGACCAAAGTCGGGAAAAATGAAGAAATTACGCTTACGTCCTATTGTTCGATTTGATCGCTAGTACTTTTGTTTCAACATTAAACAACCAAAAGGTTGTTCTAATAACTAAATTAAAGTGTATTTTGAGTTCAATTGACTTTTTGTGAACGAATTACGACGATTCGTCTTTTCGGCCTGATTTTTAGCTGCACAAAAAACTGTTTCCGATCAGATTTTTTTCGATGTCATAATAATCGTATCGAAATTCTGGTTCGTTTCATATAATTGTTTTTAGATATCTTGATTTCGGAGCACTCCCTCCAATCCATTCGGTTACTCATAATTGTACCGAAAATCAAGTTAAACCCCTAATCTTTTGAATATTTCAATTACACTTCCAAATAAAACTACACTTAAAACCATATGAAATTATCTTCATTCCACCATTGAAAATTGACAAAAAAAAAAAGAAATTTCTTTTTTCGACCAAAGTCGGGAAAAATGAAGAAATTACGCTTACGTCCTATTGTTCGATTTGATCGCTAGTACTTTTGTTTCAACATTAAACAACCAAAAGGTTGTTCTAATAACTAAATTAAAGTGTATTTTGAGTTCAATTGACTTTTTGTGAACGAATTACGACGATTCGTCTTTTCGGCCTGATTTTTAGCTGCACAAAAAACTGTTTCCGATCAGATTTTTTTCGATGTCATAATAATCGTATCGAAATTCTGGTTCGTTTCATATAATTGTTTTTAGATATCTTGATTTCGGAGCACTCCCTCCAATCCATTCGGTTACTCATAATTGTACCGAAAATCAAGTTAAACCCCTAATCTTTTGAATATTTCAATTACACTTCCAAATAAAACTACACTTAAAACCATATGAAATTATCTTCATTCCACCATTGAAAATTGACAAAAAAAAAAAGAAATTTCTTTTTTCGACCAAAGTCGGGAAAAATGAAGAAATTACGCTTACGTCCTATTGTTCGATTTGATCGCTAGTACTTTTGTTTCAACATTAAACAACCAAAAGGTTGTTCTAATAACTAAATTAAAGTGTATTTTGAGTTCAATTGACTTTTTGTGAACGAATTACGACGATTCGTCTTTTCGGCCTGATTTTTAGCTGCACAAAAAACTGTTTCCGATCAGATTTTTTTCGATGTCATAATAATCGTATCGAAATTCTGGTTCGTTTCATATAATTGTTTTTAGATATCTTGATTTCGGAGCACTCCCTCCAATCCATTCGGTTACTCATAATTGTACCGAAAATCAAGTTAAACCCCTAATCTTTTGAATATTTCAATTACACTTCCAAATAAAACTACACTTAAAACCATATGAAATTATCTTCATTCCACCATTGAAAATTGACAAAAAAAAAAAGAAATTTCTTTTTTCGACCAAAGTCGGGAAAAATGAAGAAATTACGCTTACGTCCTATTGTTCGATTTGATCGCTAGTACTTTTGTTTCAACATTAAACAACCAAAAGGTTGTTCTAATAACTAAATTAAAGTGTATTTTGAGTTCAATTGACTTTTTGTGAACGAATTACGACGATTCGTCTTTTCGGCCTGATTTTTAGCTGCACAAAAAACTGTTTCCGATCAGATTTTTTTCGATGTCATAATAATCGTATCGAAATTCTGGTTCGTTTCATATAATTGTTTTTAGATATCTTGATTTCGGAGCACTCCCTCCAATCCATTCGGTTACTCATAATTGTACCGAAAATCAAGTTAAACCCCTAATCTTTTGAATATTTCAATTACACTTCCAAATAAAACTACACTTAAAACCATATGAAATTATCTTCATTCCACCATTGAAAATTGACAAAAAAAAAAAGAAATTTCTTTTTTCGACCAAAGTCGGGAAAAATGAAGAAATTACGCTTACGTCCTATTGTTCGATTTGATCGCTAGTACTTTTGTTTCAACATTAAACAACCAAAAGGTTGTTCTAATAACTAAATTAAAGTGTATTTTGAGTTCAATTGACTTTTTGTGAACGAATTACGACGATTCGTCTTTTCGGCCTGATTTTTAGCTGCACAAAAAACTGTTTCCGATCAGATTTTTTTCGATGTCATAATAATCGTATCGAAATTCTGGTTCGTTTCATATAATTGTTTTTAGATATCTTGATTTCGGAGCACTCCCTCCAATCCATTCGGTTACTCATAATTGTACCGAAAATCAAGTTAAACCCCTAATCTTTTGAATATTTCAATTACACTTCCAAATAAAACTACACTTAAAACCATATGAAATTATCTTCATTCCACCATTGAAAATTGACAAAAAAAAAAAAGAAATTTCTTTTTTCGACCAAAGTCGGGAAAAATGAAGAAATTACGCTTACGTCCTATTGTTCGATTTGATCGCTAGTACTTTTGTTTCAACATTAAACAACCAAAAGGTTGTTCTAATAACTAAATTAAAGTGTATTTTGAGTTCAATTGACTTTTTGTGAACGAATTACGACGATTCGTCTTTTCGGCCTGATTTTTAGCTGCACAAAAAACTGTTTCCGATCAGATTTTTTTCGATGTCATAATAATCGTATCGAAATTCTGGTTCGTTTCATATAATTGTTTTTAGATATCTTGATTTCGGAGCACTCCCTCCAATCCATTCGGTTACTCATAATTGTACCGAAAATCAAGTTAAACCCCTAATCTTTTGAATATTTCAATTACACTTCCAAATAAAACTACACTTAAAACCATATGAAATTATCTTCATTCCACCATTGAAAATTGACAAAAAAAAAAAGAAATTTCTTTTTTCGACCAAAGTCGGGAAAAATGAAGAAATTACGCTTACGTCCTATTGTTCGATTTGATCGCTAGTACTTTTGTTTCAACATTAAACAACCAAAAGGTTGTTCTAATAACTAAATTAAAGTGTATTTTGAGTTCAATTGACTTTTTGTGAACGAATTACGACGATTCGTCTTTTCGGCCTGATTTTTAGCTGCACAAAAAACTGTTTCCGATCAGATTTTTTTCGATGTCATAATAATCGTATCGAAATTCTGGTTCGTTTCATATAATTGTTTTTAGATATCTTGATTTCGGAGCACTCCCTCCAATCCATTCGGTTACTCATAATTGTACCGAAAATCAAGTTAAACCCCTAATCTTTTGAATATTTCAATTACACTTCCAAATAAAACTACACTTAAAACCATATGAAATTATCTTCATTCCACCATTGAAAATTGACAAAAAAAAAAAGAAATTTCTTTTTTCGACCAAAGTCGGGAAAAATGAAGAAATTACGCTTACGTCCTATTGTTCGATTTGATCGCTAGTACTTTTGTTTCAACATTAAACAACCAAAAGGTTGTTCTAATAACTAAATTAAAGTGTATTTTGAGTTCAATTGACTTTTTGTGAACGAATTACGACGATTCGTCTTTTCGGCCTGATTTTTAGCTGCACAAAAAACTGTTTCCGATCAGATTTTTTTCGATGTCATAATAATCGTATCGAAATTCTGGTTCGTTTCATATAATTGTTTTTAGATATCTTGATTTCGGAGCACTCCCTCCAATCCATTCGGTTACTCATAATTGTACCGAAAATCAAGTTAAACCCCTAATCTTTTGAATATTTCAATTACACTTCCAAATAAAACTACACTTAAAACCATATGAAATTATCTTCATTCCACCATTGAAAATTGACAAAAAAAAAAAGAAATTTCTTTTTTCGACCAAAGTCGGGAAAAATGAAGAAATTACGCTTACGTCCTATTGTTCGATTTGATCGCTAGTACTTTTGTTTCAACATTAAACAACCAAAAGGTTGTTCTAATAACTAAATTAAAGTGTATTTTGAGTTCAATTGACTTTTTGTGAACGAATTACGACGATTCGTCTTTTCGGCCTGATTTTTAGCTGCACAAAAAACTGTTTCCGATCAGATTTTTTTCGATGTCATAATAATCGTATCGAAATTCTGGTTCGTTTCATATAATTGTTTTTAGATATCTTGATTTCGGAGCACTCCCTCCAATCCATTCGGTTACTCATAATTGTACCGAAAATCAAGTTAAACCCCTAATCTTTTGAATATTTCAATTACACTTCCAAATAAAACTACACTTAAAACCATATGAAATTATCTTCATTCCACCATTGAAAATTGACAAAAAAAAAAAGAAATTTCTTTTTTCGACCAAAGTCGGGAAAAATGAAGAAATTACGCTTACGTCCTATTGTTCGATTTGATCGCTAGTACTTTTGTTTCAACATTAAACAACCAAAAGGTTGTTCTAATAACTAAATTAAAGTGTATTTTGAGTTCAATTGACTTTTTGTGAACGAATTACGACGATTCGTCTTTTCGGCCTGATTTTTAGCTGCACAAAAAACTGTTTCCGATCAGATTTTTTTCGATGTCATAATAATCGTATCGAAATTCTGGTTCGTTTCATATAATTGTTTTTAGATATCTTGATTTCGGAGCACTCCCTCCAATCCATTCGGTTACTCATAATTGTACCGAAAATCAAGTTAAACCCCTAATCTTTTGAATATTTCAATTACACTTCCAAATAAAACTACACTTAAAACCATATGAAATTATCTTCATTCCACCATTGAAAATTGACAAAAAAAAAAAAGAAATTTCTTTTTTCGACCAAAGTCGGGAAAAATGAAGAAATTACGCTTACGTCCTATTGTTCGATTTGATCGCTAGTACTTTTGTTTCAACATTAAACAACCAAAAGGTTGTTCTAATAACTAAATTAAAGTGTATTTTGAGTTCAATTGACTTTTTGTGAACGAATTACGACGATTCGTCTTTTCGGCCTGATTTTTAGCTGCACAAAAAACTGTTTCCGATCAGATTTTTTTCGATGTCATAATAATCGTATCGAAATTCTGGTTCGTTTCATATAATTGTTTTTAGATATCTTGATTTCGGAGCACTCCCTCCAATCCATTCGGTTACTCATAATTGTACCGAAAATCAAGTTAAACCCCTAATCTTTTGAATATTTCAATTACACTTCCAAATAAAACTACACTTAAAACCATATGAAATTATCTTCATTCCACCATTGAAAATTGACAAAAAAAAAAAGAAATTTCTTTTTTCGACCAAAGTCGGGAAAAATGAAGAAATTACGCTTACGTCCTATTGTTCGATTTGATCGCTAGTACTTTTGTTTCAACATTAAACAACCAAAAGGTTGTTCTAATAACTAAATTAAAGTGTATTTTGAGTTCAATTGACTTTTTGTGAACGAATTACGACGATTCGTCTTTTCGGCCTGATTTTTAGCTGCACAAAAAACTGTTTCCGATCAGATTTTTTTCGATGTCATAATAATCGTATCGAAATTCTGGTTCGTTTCATATAATTGTTTTTAGATATCTTGATTTCGGAGCACTCCCTCCAATCCATTCGGTTACTCATAATTGTACCGAAAATCAAGTTAAACCCCTAATCTTTTGAATATTTCAATTACACTTCCAAATAAAACTACACTTAAAACCATATGAAATTATCTTCATTCCACCATTGAAAATTGACAAAAAAAAAAAAAATTTCTTTTTTCGACCAAAGTCGGGAAAAATGAAGAAATTACGCTTACGTCCTATTGTTCGATTTGATCGCTAGTACTTTTGTTTCAACATTAAACAACCAAAAGGTTGTTCTAATAACTAAATTAAAGTGTATTTTGAGTTCAATTGACTTTTTGTGAACGAATTACGACGATTCGTCTTTTCGGCCTGATTTTTAGCTGCACAAAAAACTGTTTCCGATCAGATTTTTTTCGATGTCATAATAATCGTATCGAAATTCTGGTTCGTTTCATATAATTGTTTTTAGATATCTTGATTTCGGAGCACTCCCTCCAATCCATTCGGTTACTCATAATTGTACCGAAAATCAAGTTAAACCCCTAATCTTTTGAATATTTCAATTACACTTCCAAATAAAACTACACTTAAAACCATATGAAATTATCTTCATTCCACCATTGAAAATTGACAAAAAAAAAAAGAAATTTCTTTTTTCGACCAAAGTCGGGAAAAATGAAGAAATTACGCTTACGTCCTATTGTTCGATTTGATCGCTAGTACTTTTGTTTCAACATTAAACAACCAAAAGGTTGTTCTAATAACTAAATTAAAGTGTATTTTGAGTTCAATTGACTTTTTGTGAACGAATTACGACGATTCGTCTTTTCGGCCTGATTTTTAGCTGCACAAAAAACTGTTTCCGATCAGATTTTTTTCGATGTCATAATAATCGTATCGAAATTCTGGTTCGTTTCATATAATTGTTTTTAGATATCTTGATTTCGGAGCACTCCCTCCAATCCATTCGGTTACTCATAATTGTACCGAAAATCAAGTTAAACCCCTAATCTTTTGAATATTTCAATTACACTTCCAAATAAAACTACACTTAAAACCATATGAAATTATCTTCATTCCACCATTGAAAATTGACAAAAAAAAAAAGAAATTTCTTTTTTCGACCAAAGTCGGGAAAAATGAAGAAATTACGCTTACGTCCTATTGTTCGATTTGATCGCTAGTACTTTTGTTTCAACATTAAACAACCAAAAGGTTGTTCTAATAACTAAATTAAAGTGTATTTTGAGTTCAATTGACTTTTTGTGAACGAATTACGACGATTCGTCTTTTCGGCCTGATTTTTAGCTGCACAAAAAACTGTTTCCGATCAGATTTTTTTCGATGTCATAATAATCGTATCGAAATTCTGGTTCGTTTCATATAATTGTTTTTAGATATCTTGATTTCGGAGCACTCCCTCCAATCCATTCGGTTACTCATAATTGTACCGAAAATCAAGTTAAACCCCTAATCTTTTGAATATTTCAATTACACTTCCAAATAAAACTACACTTAAAACCATATGAAATTATCTTCATTCCACCATTGAAAATTGACAAAAAAAAAAAGAAATTTCTTTTTTCGACCAAAGTCGGGAAAAATGAAGAAATTACGCTTACGTCCTATTGTTCGATTTGATCGCTAGTACTTTTGTTTCAACATTAAACAACCAAAAGGTTGTTCTAATAACTAAATTAAAGTGTATTTTGAGTTCAATTGACTTTTTGTGAACGAATTACGACGATTCGTCTTTTCGGCCTGATTTTTAGCTGCACAAAAAACTGTTTCCGATCAGATTTTTTTCGATGTCATAATAATCGTATCGAAATTCTGGTTCGTTTCATATAATTGTTTTTAGATATCTTGATTTCGGAGCACTCCCTCCAATCCATTCGGTTACTCATAATTGTACCGAAAATCAAGTTAAACCCCTAATCTTTTGAATATTTCAATTACACTTCCAAATAAAACTACACTTAAAACCATATGAAATTATCTTCATTCCACCATTGAAAATTGACAAAAAAAAAAAAGAAATTTCTTTTTTCGACCAAAGTCGGGAAAAATGAAGAAATTACGCTTACGTCCTATTGTTCGATTTGATCGCTAGTACTTTTGTTTCAACATTAAACAACCAAAAGGTTGTTCTAATAACTAAATTAAAGTGTATTTTGAGTTCAATTGACTTTTTGTGAACGAATTACGACGATTCGTCTTTTCGGCCTGATTTTTAGCTGCACAAAAAACTGTTTCCGATCAGATTTTTTTCGATGTCATAATAATCGTATCGAAATTCTGGTTCGTTTCATATAATTGTTTTTAGATATCTTGATTTCGGAGCACTCCCTCCAATCCATTCGGTTACTCATAATTGTACCGAAAATCAAGTTAAACCCCTAATCTTTTGAATATTTCAATTACACTTCCAAATAAAACTACACTTAAAACCATATGAAATTATCTTCATTCCACCATTGAAAATTGACAAAAAAAAAAAGAAATTTCTTTTTTCGACCAAAGTCGGGAAAAATGAAGAAATTACGCTTACGTCCTATTGTTCGATTTGATCGCTAGTACTTTTGTTTCAACATTAAACAACCAAAAGGTTGTTCTAATAACTAAATTAAAGTGTATTTTGAGTTCAATTGACTTTTTGTGAACGAATTACGACGATTCGTCTTTTCGGCCTGATTTTTAGCTGCACAAAAAACTGTTTCCGATCAGATTTTTTTCGATGTCATAATAATCGTATCGAAATTCTGGTTCGTTTCATATAATTGTTTTTAGATATCTTGATTTCGGAGCACTCCCTCCAATCCATTCGGTTACTCATAATTGTACCGAAAATCAAGTTAAACCCCTAATCTTTTGAATATTTCAATTACACTTCCAAATAAAACTACACTTAAAACCATATGAAATTATCTTCATTCCACCATTGAAAATTGACAAAAAAAAAAAGAAATTTCTTTTTTCGACCAAAGTCGGGAAAAATGAAGAAATTACGCTTACGTCCTATTGTTCGATTTGATCGCTAGTACTTTTGTTTCAACATTAAACAACCAAAAGGTTGTTCTAATAACTAAATTAAAGTGTATTTTGAGTTCAATTGACTTTTTGTGAACGAATTACGACGATTCGTCTTTTCGGCCTGATTTTTAGCTGCACAAAAAACTGTTTCCGATCAGATTTTTTTCGATGTCATAATAATCGTATCGAAATTCTGGTTCGTTTCATATAATTGTTTTTAGATATCTTGATTTCGGAGCACTCCCTCCAATCCATTCGGTTACTCATAATTGTACCGAAAATCAAGTTAAACCCCTAATCTTTTGAATATTTCAATTACACTTCCAAATAAAACTACACTTAAAACCATATGAAATTATCTTCATTCCACCATTGAAAATTGACAAAAAAAAAAAGAAATTTCTTTTTTCGACCAAAGTCGGGAAAAATGAAGAAATTACGCTTACGTCCTATTGTTCGATTTGATCGCTAGTACTTTTGTTTCAACATTAAACAACCAAAAGGTTGTTCTAATAACTAAATTAAAGTGTATTTTGAGTTCAATTGACTTTTTGTGAACGAATTACGACGATTCGTCTTTTCGGCCTGATTTTTAGCTGCACAAAAAACTGTTTCCGATCAGATTTTTTTCGATGTCATAATAATCGTATCGAAATTCTGGTTCGTTTCATATAATTGTTTTTAGATATCTTGATTTCGGAGCACTCCCTCCAATCCATTCGGTTACTCATAATTGTACCGAAAATCAAGTTAAACCCCTAATCTTTTGAATATTTCAATTACACTTCCAAATAAAACTACACTTAAAACCATATGAAATTATCTTCATTCCACCATTGAAAATTGACAAAAAAAAAAAGAAATTTCTTTTTTCGACCAAAGTCGGGAAAAATGAAGAAATTACGCTTACGTCCTATTGTTCGATTTGATCGCTAGTACTTTTGTTTCAACATTAAACAACCAAAAGGTTGTTCTAATAACTAAATTAAAGTGTATTTTGAGTTCAATTGACTTTTTGTGAACGAATTACGACGATTCGTCTTTTCGGCCTGATTTTTAGCTGCACAAAAAACTGTTTCCGATCAGATTTTTTTCGATGTCATAATAATCGTATCGAAATTCTGGTTCGTTTCATATAATTGTTTTTAGATATCTTGATTTCGGAGCACTCCCTCCAATCCATTCGGTTACTCATAATTGTACCGAAAATCAAGTTAAACCCCTAATCTTTTGAATATTTCAATTACACTTCCAAATAAAACTACACTTAAAACCATATGAAATTATCTTCATTCCACCATTGAAAATTGACAAAAAAAAAAAGAAATTTCTTTTTTCGACCAAAGTCGGGAAAAATGAAGAAATTACGCTTACGTCCTATTGTTCGATTTGATCGCTAGTACTTTTGTTTCAACATTAAACAACCAAAAGGTTGTTCTAATAACTAAATTAAAGTGTATTTTGAGTTCAATTGACTTTTTGTGAACGAATTACGACGATTCGTCTTTTCGGCCTGATTTTTAGCTGCACAAAAAACTGTTTCCGATCAGATTTTTTTCGATGTCATAATAATCGTATCGAAATTCTGGTTCGTTTCATATAATTGTTTTTAGATATCTTGATTTCGGAGCACTCCCTCCAATCCATTCGGTTACTCATAATTGTACCGAAAATCAAGTTAAACCCCTAATCTTTTGAATATTTCAATTACACTTCCAAATAAAACTACACTTAAAACCATATGAAATTATCTTCATTCCACCATTGAAAATTGACAAAAAAAAAAAGAAATTTCTTTTTTCGACCAAAGTCGGGAAAAATGAAGAAATTACGCTTACGTCCTATTGTTCGATTTGATCGCTAGTACTTTTGTTTCAACATTAAACAACCAAAAGGTTGTTCTAATAACTAAATTAAAGTGTATTTTGAGTTCAATTGACTTTTTGTGAACGAATTACGACGATTCGTCTTTTCGGCCTGATTTTTAGCTGCACAAAAAACTGTTTCCGATCAGATTTTTTTCGATGTCATAATAATCGTATCGAAATTCTGGTTCGTTTCATATAATTGTTTTTAGATATCTTGATTTCGGAGCACTCCCTCCAATCCATTCGGTTACTCATAATTGTACCGAAAATCAAGTTAAACCCCTAATCTTTTGAATATTTCAATTACACTTCCAAATAAAACTACACTTAAAACCATATGAAATTATCTTCATTCCACCATTGAAAATTGACAAAAAAAAAAAAGAAATTTCTTTTTTCGACCAAAGTCGGGAAAAATGAAGAAATTACGCTTACGTCCTATTGTTCGATTTGATCGCTAGTACTTTTGTTTCAACATTAAACAACCAAAAGGTTGTTCTAATAACTAAATTAAAGTGTATTTTGAGTTCAATTGACTTTTTGTGAACGAATTACGACGATTCGTCTTTTCGGCCTGATTTTTAGCTGCACAAAAAACTGTTTCCGATCAGATTTTTTTCGATGTCATAATAATCGTATCGAAATTCTGGTTCGTTTCATATAATTGTTTTTAGATATCTTGATTTCGGAGCACTCCCTCCAATCCATTCGGTTACTCATAATTGTACCGAAAATCAAGTTAAACCCCTAATCTTTTGAATATTTCAATTACACTTCCAAATAAAACTACACTTAAAACCATATGAAATTATCTTCATTCCACCATTGAAAATTGACAAAAAAAAAAAAGAAATTTCTTTTTTCGACCAAAGTCGGGAAAAATGAAGAAATTACGCTTACGTCCTATTGTTCGATTTGATCGCTAGTACTTTTGTTTCAACATTAAACAACCAAAAGGTTGTTCTAATAACTAAATTAAAGTGTATTTTGAGTTCAATTGACTTTTTGTGAACGAATTACGACGATTCGTCTTTTCGGCCTGATTTTTAGCTGCACAAAAAACTGTTTCCGATCAGATTTTTTTCGATGTCATAATAATCGTATCGAAATTCTGGTTCGTTTCATATAATTGTTTTTAGATATCTTGATTTCGGAGCACTCCCTCCAATCCATTCGGTTACTCATAATTGTACCGAAAATCAAGTTAAACCCCTAATCTTTTGAATATTTCAATTACACTTCCAAATAAAACTACACTTAAAACCATATGAAATTATCTTCATTCCACCATTGAAAATTGACAAAAAAAAAAAAGAAATTTCTTTTTTCGACCAAAGTCGGGAAAAATGAAGAAATTACGCTTACGTCCTATTGTTCGATTTGATCGCTAGTACTTTTGTTTCAACATTAAACAACCAAAAGGTTGTTCTAATAACTAAATTAAAGTGTATTTTGAGTTCAATTGACTTTTTGTGAACGAATTACGACGATTCGTCTTTTCGGCCTGATTTTTAGCTGCACAAAAAACTGTTTCCGATCAGATTTTTTTCGATGTCATAATAATCGTATCGAAATTCTGGTTCGTTTCATATAATTGTTTTTAGATATCTTGATTTCGGAGCACTCCCTCCAATCCATTCGGTTACTCATAATTGTACCGAAAATCAAGTTAAACCCCTAATCTTTTGAATATTTCAATTACACTTCCAAATAAAACTACACTTAAAACCATATGAAATTATCTTCATTCCACCATTGAAAATTGACAAAAAAAAAAAGAAATTTCTTTTTTCGACCAAAGTCGGGAAAAATGAAGAAATTACGCTTACGTCCTATTGTTCGATTTGATCGCTAGTACTTTTGTTTCAACATTAAACAACCAAAAGGTTGTTCTAATAACTAAATTAAAGTGTATTTTGAGTTCAATTGACTTTTTGTGAACGAATTACGACGATTCGTCTTTTCGGCCTGATTTTTAGCTGCACAAAAAACTGTTTCCGATCAGATTTTTTTCGATGTCATAATAATCGTATCGAAATTCTGGTTCGTTTCATATAATTGTTTTTAGATATCTTGATTTCGGAGCACTCCCTCCAATCCATTCGGTTACTCATAATTGTACCGAAAATCAAGTTAAACCCCTAATCTTTTGAATATTTCAATTACACTTCCAAATAAAACTACACTTAAAACCATATGAAATTATCTTCATTCCACCATTGAAAATTGACAAAAAAAAAAAGAAATTTCTTTTTTCGACCAAAGTCGGGAAAAATGAAGAAATTACGCTTACGTCCTATTGTTCGATTTGATCGCTAGTACTTTTGTTTCAACATTAAACAACCAAAAGGTTGTTCTAATAACTAAATTAAAGTGTATTTTGAGTTCAATTGACTTTTTGTGAACGAATTACGACGATTCGTCTTTTCGGCCTGATTTTTAGCTGCACAAAAAACTGTTTCCGATCAGATTTTTTTCGATGTCATAATAATCGTATCGAAATTCTGGTTCGTTTCATATAATTGTTTTTAGATATCTTGATTTCGGAGCACTCCCTCCAATCCATTCGGTTACTCATAATTGTACCGAAAATCAAGTTAAACCCCTAATCTTTTGAATATTTCAATTACACTTCCAAATAAAACTACACTTAAAACCATATGAAATTATCTTCATTCCACCATTGAAAATTGACAAAAAAAAAAAAAATTTCTTTTTTCGACCAAAGTCGGGAAAAATGAAGAAATTACGCTTACGTCCTATTGTTCGATTTGATCGCTAGTACTTTTGTTTCAACATTAAACAACCAAAAGGTTGTTCTAATAACTAAATTAAAGTGTATTTTGAGTTCAATTGACTTTTTGTGAACGAATTACGACGATTCGTCTTTTCGGCCTGATTTTTAGCTGCACAAAAAACTGTTTCCGATCAGATTTTTTTCGATGTCATAATAATCGTATCGAAATTCTGGTTCGTTTCATATAATTGTTTTTAGATATCTTGATTTCGGAGCACTCCCTCCAATCCATTCGGTTACTCATAATTGTACCGAAAATCAAGTTAAACCCCTAATCTTTTGAATATTTCAATTACACTTCCAAATAAAACTACACTTAAAACCATATGAAATTATCTTCATTCCACCATTGAAAATTGACAAAAAAAAAAAGAAATTTCTTTTTTCGACCAAAGTCGGGAAAAATGAAGAAATTACGCTTACGTCCTATTGTTCGATTTGATCGCTAGTACTTTTGTTTCAACATTAAACAACCAAAAGGTTGTTCTAATAACTAAATTAAAGTGTATTTTGAGTTCAATTGACTTTTTGTGAACGAATTACGACGATTCGTCTTTTCGGCCTGATTTTTAGCTGCACAAAAAACTGTTTCCGATCAGATTTTTTTCGATGTCATAATAATCGTATCGAAATTCTGGTTCGTTTCATATAATTGTTTTTAGATATCTTGATTTCGGAGCACTCCCTCCAATCCATTCGGTTACTCATAATTGTACCGAAAATCAAGTTAAACCCCTAATCTTTTGAATATTTCAATTACACTTCCAAATAAAACTACACTTAAAACCATATGAAATTATCTTCATTCCACCATTGAAAATTGACAAAAAAAAAAAGAAATTTCTTTTTTCGACCAAAGTCGGGAAAAATGAAGAAATTACGCTTACGTCCTATTGTTCGATTTGATCGCTAGTACTTTTGTTTCAACATTAAACAACCAAAAGGTTGTTCTAATAACTAAATTAAAGTGTATTTTGAGTTCAATTGACTTTTTGTGAACGAATTACGACGATTCGTCTTTTCGGCCTGATTTTTAGCTGCACAAAAAACTGTTTCCGATCAGATTTTTTTCGATGTCATAATAATCGTATCGAAATTCTGGTTCGTTTCATATAATTGTTTTTAGATATCTTGATTTCGGAGCACTCCCTCCAATCCATTCGGTTACTCATAATTGTACCGAAAATCAAGTTAAACCCCTAATCTTTTGAATATTTCAATTACACTTCCAAATAAAACTACACTTAAAACCATATGAAATTATCTTCATTCCACCATTGAAAATTGACAAAAAAAAAAAGAAATTTCTTTTTTCGACCAAAGTCGGGAAAAATGAAGAAATTACGCTTACGTCCTATTGTTCGATTTGATCGCTAGTACTTTTGTTTCAACATTAAACAACCAAAAGGTTGTTCTAATAACTAAATTAAAGTGTATTTTGAGTTCAATTGACTTTTTGTGAACGAATTACGACGATTCGTCTTTTCGGCCTGATTTTTAGCTGCACAAAAAACTGTTTCCGATCAGATTTTTTTCGATGTCATAATAATCGTATCGAAATTCTGGTTCGTTTCATATAATTGTTTTTAGATATCTTGATTTCGGAGCACTCCCTCCAATCCATTCGGTTACTCATAATTGTACCGAAAATCAAGTTAAACCCCTAATCTTTTGAATATTTCAATTACACTTCCAAATAAAACTACACTTAAAACCATATGAAATTATCTTCATTCCACCATTGAAAATTGACAAAAAAAAAAAAGAAATTTCTTTTTTCGACCAAAGTCGGGAAAAATGAAGAAATTACGCTTACGTCCTATTGTTCGATTTGATCGCTAGTACTTTTGTTTCAACATTAAACAACCAAAAGGTTGTTCTAATAACTAAATTAAAGTGTATTTTGAGTTCAATTGACTTTTTGTGAACGAATTACGACGATTCGTCTTTTCGGCCTGATTTTTAGCTGCACAAAAAACTGTTTCCGATCAGATTTTTTTCGATGTCATAATAATCGTATCGAAATTCTGGTTCGTTTCATATAATTGTTTTTAGATATCTTGATTTCGGAGCACTCCCTCCAATCCATTCGGTTACTCATAATTGTACCGAAAATCAAGTTAAACCCCTAATCTTTTGAATATTTCAATTACACTTCCAAATAAAACTACACTTAAAACCATATGAAATTATCTTCATTCCACCATTGAAAATTGACAAAAAAAAAAAAAATTTCTTTTTTCGACCAAAGTCGGGAAAAATGAAGAAATTACGCTTACGTCCTATTGTTCGATTTGATCGCTAGTACTTTTGTTTCAACATTAAACAACCAAAAGGTTGTTCTAATAACTAAATTAAAGTGTATTTTGAGTTCAATTGACTTTTTGTGAACGAATTACGACGATTCGTCTTTTCGGCCTGATTTTTAGCTGCACAAAAAACTGTTTCCGATCAGATTTTTTTCGATGTCATAATAATCGTATCGAAATTCTGGTTCGTTTCATATAATTGTTTTTAGATATCTTGATTTCGGAGCACTCCCTCCAATCCATTCGGTTACTCATAATTGTACCGAAAATCAAGTTAAACCCCTAATCTTTTGAATATTTCAATTACACTTCCAAATAAAACTACACTTAAAACCATATGAAATTATCTTCATTCCACCATTGAAAATTGACAAAAAAAAAAAGAAATTTCTTTTTTCGACCAAAGTCGGGAAAAATGAAGAAATTACGCTTACGTCCTATTGTTCGATTTGATCGCTAGTACTTTTGTTTCAACATTAAACAACCAAAAGGTTGTTCTAATAACTAAATTAAAGTGTATTTTGAGTTCAATTGACTTTTTGTGAACGAATTACGACGATTCGTCTTTTCGGCCTGATTTTTAGCTGCACAAAAAACTGTTTCCGATCAGATTTTTTTCGATGTCATAATAATCGTATCGAAATTCTGGTTCGTTTCATATAATTGTTTTTAGATATCTTGATTTCGGAGCACTCCCTCCAATCCATTCGGTTACTCATAATTGTACCGAAAATCAAGTTAAACCCCTAATCTTTTGAATATTTCAATTACACTTCCAAATAAAACTACACTTAAAACCATATGAAATTATCTTCATTCCACCATTGAAAATTGACAAAAAAAAAAAGAAATTTCTTTTTTCGACCAAAGTCGGGAAAAATGAAGAAATTACGCTTACGTCCTATTGTTCGATTTGATCGCTAGTACTTTTGTTTCAACATTAAACAACCAAAAGGTTGTTCTAATAACTAAATTAAAGTGTATTTTGAGTTCAATTGACTTTTTGTGAACGAATTACGACGATTCGTCTTTTCGGCCTGATTTTTAGCTGCACAAAAAACTGTTTCCGATCAGATTTTTTTCGATGTCATAATAATCGTATCGAAATTCTGGTTCGTTTCATATAATTGTTTTTAGATATCTTGATTTCGGAGCACTCCCTCCAATCCATTCGGTTACTCATAATTGTACCGAAAATCAAGTTAAACCCCTAATCTTTTGAATATTTCAATTACACTTCCAAATAAAACTACACTTAAAACCATATGAAATTATCTTCATTCCACCATTGAAAATTGACAAAAAAAAAAAGAAATTTCTTTTTTCGACCAAAGTCGGGAAAAATGAAGAAATTACGCTTACGTCCTATTGTTCGATTTGATCGCTAGTACTTTTGTTTCAACATTAAACAACCAAAAGGTTGTTCTAATAACTAAATTAAAGTGTATTTTGAGTTCAATTGACTTTTTGTGAACGAATTACGACGATTCGTCTTTTCGGCCTGATTTTTAGCTGCACAAAAAACTGTTTCCGATCAGATTTTTTTCGATGTCATAATAATCGTATCGAAATTCTGGTTCGTTTCATATAATTGTTTTTAGATATCTTGATTTCGGAGCACTCCCTCCAATCCATTCGGTTACTCATAATTGTACCGAAAATCAAGTTAAACCCCTAATCTTTTGAATATTTCAATTACACTTCCAAATAAAACTACACTTAAAACCATATGAAATTATCTTCATTCCACCATTGAAAATTGACAAAAAAAAAAAGAAATTTCTTTTTTCGACCAAAGTCGGGAAAAATGAAGAAATTACGCTTACGTCCTATTGTTCGATTTGATCGCTAGTACTTTTGTTTCAACATTAAACAACCAAAAGGTTGTTCTAATAACTAAATTAAAGTGTATTTTGAGTTCAATTGACTTTTTGTGAACGAATTACGACGATTCGTCTTTTCGGCCTGATTTTTAGCTGCACAAAAAACTGTTTCCGATCAGATTTTTTTCGATGTCATAATAATCGTATCGAAATTCTGGTTCGTTTCATATAATTGTTTTTAGATATCTTGATTTCGGAGCACTCCCTCCAATCCATTCGGTTACTCATAATTGTACCGAAAATCAAGTTAAACCCCTAATCTTTTGAATATTTCAATTACACTTCCAAATAAAACTACACTTAAAACCATATGAAATTATCTTCATTCCACCATTGAAAATTGACAAAAAAAAAAAGAAATTTCTTTTTTCGACCAAAGTCGGGAAAAATGAAGAAATTACGCTTACGTCCTATTGTTCGATTTGATCGCTAGTACTTTTGTTTCAACATTAAACAACCAAAAGGTTGTTCTAATAACTAAATTAAAGTGTATTTTGAGTTCAATTGACTTTTTGTGAACGAATTACGACGATTCGTCTTTTCGGCCTGATTTTTAGCTGCACAAAAAACTGTTTCCGATCAGATTTTTTTCGATGTCATAATAATCGTATCGAAATTCTGGTTCGTTTCATATAATTGTTTTTAGATATCTTGATTTCGGAGCACTCCCTCCAATCCATTCGGTTACTCATAATTGTACCGAAAATCAAGTTAAACCCCTAATCTTTTGAATATTTCAATTACACTTCCAAATAAAACTACACTTAAAACCATATGAAATTATCTTCATTCCACCATTGAAAATTGACAAAAAAAAAAAGAAATTTCTTTTTTCGACCAAAGTCGGGAAAAATGAAGAAATTACGCTTACGTCCTATTGTTCGATTTGATCGCTAGTACTTTTGTTTCAACATTAAACAACCAAAAGGTTGTTCTAATAACTAAATTAAAGTGTATTTTGAGTTCAATTGACTTTTTGTGAACGAATTACGACGATTCGTCTTTTCGGCCTGATTTTTAGCTGCACAAAAAACTGTTTCCGATCAGATTTTTTTCGATGTCATAATAATCGTATCGAAATTCTGGTTCGTTTCATATAATTGTTTTTAGATATCTTGATTTCGGAGCACTCCCTCCAATCCATTCGGTTACTCATAATTGTACCGAAAATCAAGTTAAACCCCTAATCTTTTGAATATTTCAATTACACTTCCAAATAAAACTACACTTAAAACCATATGAAATTATCTTCATTCCACCATTGAAAATTGACAAAAAAAAAAAAGAAATTTCTTTTTTCGACCAAAGTCGGGAAAAATGAAGAAATTACGCTTACGTCCTATTGTTCGATTTGATCGCTAGTACTTTTGTTTCAACATTAAACAACCAAAAGGTTGTTCTAATAACTAAATTAAAGTGTATTTTGAGTTCAATTGACTTTTTGTGAACGAATTACGACGATTCGTCTTTTCGGCCTGATTTTTAGCTGCACAAAAAACTGTTTCCGATCAGATTTTTTTCGATGTCATAATAATCGTATCGAAATTCTGGTTCGTTTCATATAATTGTTTTTAGATATCTTGATTTCGGAGCACTCCCTCCAATCCATTCGGTTACTCATAATTGTACCGAAAATCAAGTTAAACCCCTAATCTTTTGAATATTTCAATTACACTTCCAAATAAAACTACACTTAAAACCATATGAAATTATCTTCATTCCACCATTGAAAATTGACAAAAAAAAAAAGAAATTTCTTTTTTCGACCAAAGTCGGGAAAAATGAAGAAATTACGCTTACGTCCTATTGTTCGATTTGATCGCTAGTACTTTTGTTTCAACATTAAACAACCAAAAGGTTGTTCTAATAACTAAATTAAAGTGTATTTTGAGTTCAATTGACTTTTTGTGAACGAATTACGACGATTCGTCTTTTCGGCCTGATTTTTAGCTGCACAAAAAACTGTTTCCGATCAGATTTTTTTCGATGTCATAATAATCGTATCGAAATTCTGGTTCGTTTCATATAATTGTTTTTAGATATCTTGATTTCGGAGCACTCCCTCCAATCCATTCGGTTACTCATAATTGTACCGAAAATCAAGTTAAACCCCTAATCTTTTGAATATTTCAATTACACTTCCAAATAAAACTACACTTAAAACCATATGAAATTATCTTCATTCCACCATTGAAAATTGACAAAAAAAAAAAGAAATTTCTTTTTTCGACCAAAGTCGGGAAAAATGAAGAAATTACGCTTACGTCCTATTGTTCGATTTGATCGCTAGTACTTTTGTTTCAACATTAAACAACCAAAAGGTTGTTCTAATAACTAAATTAAAGTGTATTTTGAGTTCAATTGACTTTTTGTGAACGAATTACGACGATTCGTCTTTTCGGCCTGATTTTTAGCTGCACAAAAAACTGTTTCCGATCAGATTTTTTTCGATGTCATAATAATCGTATCGAAATTCTGGTTCGTTTCATATAATTGTTTTTAGATATCTTGATTTCGGAGCACTCCCTCCAATCCATTCGGTTACTCATAATTGTACCGAAAATCAAGTTAAACCCCTAATCTTTTGAATATTTCAATTACACTTCCAAATAAAACTACACTTAAAACCATATGAAATTATCTTCATTCCACCATTGAAAATTGACAAAAAAAAAAAGAAATTTCTTTTTTCGACCAAAGTCGGGAAAAATGAAGAAATTACGCTTACGTCCTATTGTTCGATTTGATCGCTAGTACTTTTGTTTCAACATTAAACAACCAAAAGGTTGTTCTAATAACTAAATTAAAGTGTATTTTGAGTTCAATTGACTTTTTGTGAACGAATTACGACGATTCGTCTTTTCGGCCTGATTTTTAGCTGCACAAAAAACTGTTTCCGATCAGATTTTTTTCGATGTCATAATAATCGTATCGAAATTCTGGTTCGTTTCATATAATTGTTTTTAGATATCTTGATTTCGGAGCACTCCCTCCAATCCATTCGGTTACTCATAATTGTACCGAAAATCAAGTTAAACCCCTAATCTTTTGAATATTTCAATTACACTTCCAAATAAAACTACACTTAAAACCATATGAAATTATCTTCATTCCACCATTGAAAATTGACAAAAAAAAAAAGAAATTTCTTTTTTCGACCAAAGTCGGGAAAAATGAAGAAATTACGCTTACGTCCTATTGTTCGATTTGATCGCTAGTACTTTTGTTTCAACATTAAACAACCAAAAGGTTGTTCTAATAACTAAATTAAAGTGTATTTTGAGTTCAATTGACTTTTTGTGAACGAATTACGACGATTCGTCTTTTCGGCCTGATTTTTAGCTGCACAAAAAACTGTTTCCGATCAGATTTTTTTCGATGTCATAATAATCGTATCGAAATTCTGGTTCGTTTCATATAATTGTTTTTAGATATCTTGATTTCGGAGCACTCCCTCCAATCCATTCGGTTACTCATAATTGTACCGAAAATCAAGTTAAACCCCTAATCTTTTGAATATTTCAATTACACTTCCAAATAAAACTACACTTAAAACCATATGAAATTATCTTCATTCCACCATTGAAAATTGACAAAAAAAAAAAGAAATTTCTTTTTTCGACCAAAGTCGGGAAAAATGAAGAAATTACGCTTACGTCCTATTGTTCGATTTGATCGCTAGTACTTTTGTTTCAACATTAAACAACCAAAAGGTTGTTCTAATAACTAAATTAAAGTGTATTTTGAGTTCAATTGACTTTTTGTGAACGAATTACGACGATTCGTCTTTTCGGCCTGATTTTTAGCTGCACAAAAAACTGTTTCCGATCAGATTTTTTTCGATGTCATAATAATCGTATCGAAATTCTGGTTCGTTTCATATAATTGTTTTTAGATATCTTGATTTCGGAGCACTCCCTCCAATCCATTCGGTTACTCATAATTGTACCGAAAATCAAGTTAAACCCCTAATCTTTTGAATATTTCAATTACACTTCCAAATAAAACTACACTTAAAACCATATGAAATTATCTTCATTCCACCATTGAAAATTGACAAAAAAAAAAAGAAATTTCTTTTTTCGACCAAAGTCGGGAAAAATGAAGAAATTACGCTTACGTCCTATTGTTCGATTTGATCGCTAGTACTTTTGTTTCAACATTAAACAACCAAAAGGTTGTTCTAATAACTAAATTAAAGTGTATTTTGAGTTCAATTGACTTTTTGTGAACGAATTACGACGATTCGTCTTTTCGGCCTGATTTTTAGCTGCACAAAAAACTGTTTCCGATCAGATTTTTTTCGATGTCATAATAATCGTATCGAAATTCTGGTTCGTTTCATATAATTGTTTTTAGATATCTTGATTTCGGAGCACTCCCTCCAATCCATTCGGTTACTCATAATTGTACCGAAAATCAAGTTAAACCCCTAATCTTTTGAATATTTCAATTACACTTCCAAATAAAACTACACTTAAAACCATATGAAATTATCTTCATTCCACCATTGAAAATTGACAAAAAAAAAAAGAAATTTCTTTTTTCGACCAAAGTCGGGAAAAATGAAGAAATTACGCTTACGTCCTATTGTTCGATTTGATCGCTAGTACTTTTGTTTCAACATTAAACAACCAAAAGGTTGTTCTAATAACTAAATTAAAGTGTATTTTGAGTTCAATTGACTTTTTGTGAACGAATTACGACGATTCGTCTTTTCGGCCTGATTTTTAGCTGCACAAAAAACTGTTTCCGATCAGATTTTTTTCGATGTCATAATAATCGTATCGAAATTCTGGTTCGTTTCATATAATTGTTTTTAGATATCTTGATTTCGGAGCACTCCCTCCAATCCATTCGGTTACTCATAATTGTACCGAAAATCAAGTTAAACCCCTAATCTTTTGAATATTTCAATTACACTTCCAAATAAAACTACACTTAAAACCATATGAAATTATCTTCATTCCACCATTGAAAATTGACAAAAAAAAAAAGAAATTTCTTTTTTCGACCAAAGTCGGGAAAAATGAAGAAATTACGCTTACGTCCTATTGTTCGATTTGATCGCTAGTACTTTTGTTTCAACATTAAACAACCAAAAGGTTGTTCTAATAACTAAATTAAAGTGTATTTTGAGTTCAATTGACTTTTTGTGAACGAATTACGACGATTCGTCTTTTCGGCCTGATTTTTAGCTGCACAAAAAACTGTTTCCGATCAGATTTTTTTCGATGTCATAATAATCGTATCGAAATTCTGGTTCGTTTCATATAATTGTTTTTAGATATCTTGATTTCGGAGCACTCCCTCCAATCCATTCGGTTACTCATAATTGTACCGAAAATCAAGTTAAACCCCTAATCTTTTGAATATTTCAATTACACTTCCAAATAAAACTACACTTAAAACCATATGAAATTATCTTCATTCCACCATTGAAAATTGACAAAAAAAAAAAAGAAATTTCTTTTTTCGACCAAAGTCGGGAAAAATGAAGAAATTACGCTTACGTCCTATTGTTCGATTTGATCGCTAGTACTTTTGTTTCAACATTAAACAACCAAAAGGTTGTTCTAATAACTAAATTAAAGTGTATTTTGAGTTCAATTGACTTTTTGTGAACGAATTACGACGATTCGTCTTTTCGGCCTGATTTTTAGCTGCACAAAAAACTGTTTCCGATCAGATTTTTTTCGATGTCATAATAATCGTATCGAAATTCTGGTTCGTTTCATATAATTGTTTTTAGATATCTTGATTTCGGAGCACTCCCTCCAATCCATTCGGTTACTCATAATTGTACCGAAAATCAAGTTAAACCCCTAATCTTTTGAATATTTCAATTACACTTCCAAATAAAACTACACTTAAAACCATATGAAATTATCTTCATTCCACCATTGAAAATTGACAAAAAAAAAAAGAAATTTCTTTTTTCGACCAAAGTCGGGAAAAATGAAGAAATTACGCTTACGTCCTATTGTTCGATTTGATCGCTAGTACTTTTGTTTCAACATTAAACAACCAAAAGGTTGTTCTAATAACTAAATTAAAGTGTATTTTGAGTTCAATTGACTTTTTGTGAACGAATTACGACGATTCGTCTTTTCGGCCTGATTTTTAGCTGCACAAAAAACTGTTTCCGATCAGATTTTTTTCGATGTCATAATAATCGTATCGAAATTCTGGTTCGTTTCATATAATTGTTTTTAGATATCTTGATTTCGGAGCACTCCCTCCAATCCATTCGGTTACTCATAATTGTACCGAAAATCAAGTTAAACCCCTAATCTTTTGAATATTTCAATTACACTTCCAAATAAAACTACACTTAAAACCATATGAAATTATCTTCATTCCACCATTGAAAATTGACAAAAAAAAAAAGAAATTTCTTTTTTCGACCAAAGTCGGGAAAAATGAAGAAATTACGCTTACGTCCTATTGTTCGATTTGATCGCTAGTACTTTTGTTTCAACATTAAACAACCAAAAGGTTGTTCTAATAACTAAATTAAAGTGTATTTTGAGTTCAATTGACTTTTTGTGAACGAATTACGACGATTCGTCTTTTCGGCCTGATTTTTAGCTGCACAAAAAACTGTTTCCGATCAGATTTTTTTCGATGTCATAATAATCGTATCGAAATTCTGGTTCGTTTCATATAATTGTTTTTAGATATCTTGATTTCGGAGCACTCCCTCCAATCCATTCGGTTACTCATAATTGTACCGAAAATCAAGTTAAACCCCTAATCTTTTGAATATTTCAATTACACTTCCAAATAAAACTACACTTAAAACCATATGAAATTATCTTCATTCCACCATTGAAAATTGACAAAAAAAAAAAGAAATTTCTTTTTTCGACCAAAGTCGGGAAAAATGAAGAAATTACGCTTACGTCCTATTGTTCGATTTGATCGCTAGTACTTTTGTTTCAACATTAAACAACCAAAAGGTTGTTCTAATAACTAAATTAAAGTGTATTTTGAGTTCAATTGACTTTTTGTGAACGAATTACGACGATTCGTCTTTTCGGCCTGATTTTTAGCTGCACAAAAAACTGTTTCCGATCAGATTTTTTTCGATGTCATAATAATCGTATCGAAATTCTGGTTCGTTTCATATAATTGTTTTTAGATATCTTGATTTCGGAGCACTCCCTCCAATCCATTCGGTTACTCATAATTGTACCGAAAATCAAGTTAAACCCCTAATCTTTTGAATATTTCAATTACACTTCCAAATAAAACTACACTTAAAACCATATGAAATTATCTTCATTCCACCATTGAAAATTGACAAAAAAAAAAAGAAATTTCTTTTTTCGACCAAAGTCGGGAAAAATGAAGAAATTACGCTTACGTCCTATTGTTCGATTTGATCGCTAGTACTTTTGTTTCAACATTAAACAACCAAAAGGTTGTTCTAATAACTAAATTAAAGTGTATTTTGAGTTCAATTGACTTTTTGTGAACGAATTACGACGATTCGTCTTTTCGGCCTGATTTTTAGCTGCACAAAAAACTGTTTCCGATCAGATTTTTTTCGATGTCATAATAATCGTATCGAAATTCTGGTTCGTTTCATATAATTGTTTTTAGATATCTTGATTTCGGAGCACTCCCTCCAATCCATTCGGTTACTCATAATTGTACCGAAAATCAAGTTAAACCCCTAATCTTTTGAATATTTCAATTACACTTCCAAATAAAACTACACTTAAAACCATATGAAATTATCTTCATTCCACCATTGAAAATTGACAAAAAAAAAAAAGAAATTTCTTTTTTCGACCAAAGTCGGGAAAAATGAAGAAATTACGCTTACGTCCTATTGTTCGATTTGATCGCTAGTACTTTTGTTTCAACATTAAACAACCAAAAGGTTGTTCTAATAACTAAATTAAAGTGTATTTTGAGTTCAATTGACTTTTTGTGAACGAATTACGACGATTCGTCTTTTCGGCCTGATTTTTAGCTGCACAAAAAACTGTTTCCGATCAGATTTTTTTCGATGTCATAATAATCGTATCGAAATTCTGGTTCGTTTCATATAATTGTTTTTAGATATCTTGATTTCGGAGCACTCCCTCCAATCCATTCGGTTACTCATAATTGTACCGAAAATCAAGTTAAACCCCTAATCTTTTGAATATTTCAATTACACTTCCAAATAAAACTACACTTAAAACCATATGAAATTATCTTCATTCCACCATTGAAAATTGACAAAAAAAAAAAGAAATTTCTTTTTTCGACCAAAGTCGGGAAAAATGAAGAAATTACGCTTACGTCCTATTGTTCGATTTGATCGCTAGTACTTTTGTTTCAACATTAAACAACCAAAAGGTTGTTCTAATAACTAAATTAAAGTGTATTTTGAGTTCAATTGACTTTTTGTGAACGAATTACGACGATTCGTCTTTTCGGCCTGATTTTTAGCTGCACAAAAAACTGTTTCCGATCAGATTTTTTTCGATGTCATAATAATCGTATCGAAATTCTGGTTCGTTTCATATAATTGTTTTTAGATATCTTGATTTCGGAGCACTCCCTCCAATCCATTCGGTTACTCATAATTGTACCGAAAATCAAGTTAAACCCCTAATCTTTTGAATATTTCAATTACACTTCCAAATAAAACTACACTTAAAACCATATGAAATTATCTTCATTCCACCATTGAAAATTGACAAAAAAAAAAAGAAATTTCTTTTTTCGACCAAAGTCGGGAAAAATGAAGAAATTACGCTTACGTCCTATTGTTCGATTTGATCGCTAGTACTTTTGTTTCAACATTAAACAACCAAAAGGTTGTTCTAATAACTAAATTAAAGTGTATTTTGAGTTCAATTGACTTTTTGTGAACGAATTACGACGATTCGTCTTTTCGGCCTGATTTTTAGCTGCACAAAAAACTGTTTCCGATCAGATTTTTTTCGATGTCATAATAATCGTATCGAAATTCTGGTTCGTTTCATATAATTGTTTTTAGATATCTTGATTTCGGAGCACTCCCTCCAATCCATTCGGTTACTCATAATTGTACCGAAAATCAAGTTAAACCCCTAATCTTTTGAATATTTCAATTACACTTCCAAATAAAACTACACTTAAAACCATATGAAATTATCTTCATTCCACCATTGAAAATTGACAAAAAAAAAAAGAAATTTCTTTTTTCGACCAAAGTCGGGAAAAATGAAGAAATTACGCTTACGTCCTATTGTTCGATTTGATCGCTAGTACTTTTGTTTCAACATTAAACAACCAAAAGGTTGTTCTAATAACTAAATTAAAGTGTATTTTGAGTTCAATTGACTTTTTGTGAACGAATTACGACGATTCGTCTTTTCGGCCTGATTTTTAGCTGCACAAAAAACTGTTTCCGATCAGATTTTTTTCGATGTCATAATAATCGTATCGAAATTCTGGTTCGTTTCATATAATTGTTTTTAGATATCTTGATTTCGGAGCACTCCCTCCAATCCATTCGGTTACTCATAATTGTACCGAAAATCAAGTTAAACCCCTAATCTTTTGAATATTTCAATTACACTTCCAAATAAAACTACACTTAAAACCATATGAAATTATCTTCATTCCACCATTGAAAATTGACAAAAAAAAAAAGAAATTTCTTTTTTCGACCAAAGTCGGGAAAAATGAAGAAATTACGCTTACGTCCTATTGTTCGATTTGATCGCTAGTACTTTTGTTTCAACATTAAACAACCAAAAGGTTGTTCTAATAACTAAATTAAAGTGTATTTTGAGTTCAATTGACTTTTTGTGAACGAATTACGACGATTCGTCTTTTCGGCCTGATTTTTAGCTGCACAAAAAACTGTTTCCGATCAGATTTTTTTCGATGTCATAATAATCGTATCGAAATTCTGGTTCGTTTCATATAATTGTTTTTAGATATCTTGATTTCGGAGCACTCCCTCCAATCCATTCGGTTACTCATAATTGTACCGAAAATCAAGTTAAACCCCTAATCTTTTGAATATTTCAATTACACTTCCAAATAAAACTACACTTAAAACCATATGAAATTATCTTCATTCCACCATTGAAAATTGACAAAAAAAAAAAAGAAATTTCTTTTTTCGACCAAAGTCGGGAAAAATGAAGAAATTACGCTTACGTCCTATTGTTCGATTTGATCGCTAGTACTTTTGTTTCAACATTAAACAACCAAAAGGTTGTTCTAATAACTAAATTAAAGTGTATTTTGAGTTCAATTGACTTTTTGTGAACGAATTACGACGATTCGTCTTTTCGGCCTGATTTTTAGCTGCACAAAAAACTGTTTCCGATCAGATTTTTTTCGATGTCATAATAATCGTATCGAAATTCTGGTTCGTTTCATATAATTGTTTTTAGATATCTTGATTTCGGAGCACTCCCTCCAATCCATTCGGTTACTCATAATTGTACCGAAAATCAAGTTAAACCCCTAATCTTTTGAATATTTCAATTACACTTCCAAATAAAACTACACTTAAAACCATATGAAATTATCTTCATTCCACCATTGAAAATTGACAAAAAAAAAAAGAAATTTCTTTTTTCGACCAAAGTCGGGAAAAATGAAGAAATTACGCTTACGTCCTATTGTTCGATTTGATCGCTAGTACTTTTGTTTCAACATTAAACAACCAAAAGGTTGTTCTAATAACTAAATTAAAGTGTATTTTGAGTTCAATTGACTTTTTGTGAACGAATTACGACGATTCGTCTTTTCGGCCTGATTTTTAGCTGCACAAAAAACTGTTTCCGATCAGATTTTTTTCGATGTCATAATAATCGTATCGAAATTCTGGTTCGTTTCATATAATTGTTTTTAGATATCTTGATTTCGGAGCACTCCCTCCAATCCATTCGGTTACTCATAATTGTACCGAAAATCAAGTTAAACCCCTAATCTTTTGAATATTTCAATTACACTTCCAAATAAAACTACACTTAAAACCATATGAAATTATCTTCATTCCACCATTGAAAATTGACAAAAAAAAAAAGAAATTTCTTTTTTCGACCAAAGTCGGGAAAAATGAAGAAATTACGCTTACGTCCTATTGTTCGATTTGATCGCTAGTACTTTTGTTTCAACATTAAACAACCAAAAGGTTGTTCTAATAACTAAATTAAAGTGTATTTTGAGTTCAATTGACTTTTTGTGAACGAATTACGACGATTCGTCTTTTCGGCCTGATTTTTAGCTGCACAAAAAACTGTTTCCGATCAGATTTTTTTCGATGTCATAATAATCGTATCGAAATTCTGGTTCGTTTCATATAATTGTTTTTAGATATCTTGATTTCGGAGCACTCCCTCCAATCCATTCGGTTACTCATAATTGTACCGAAAATCAAGTTAAACCCCTAATCTTTTGAATATTTCAATTACACTTCCAAATAAAACTACACTTAAAACCATATGAAATTATCTTCATTCCACCATTGAAAATTGACAAAAAAAAAAAAGAAATTTCTTTTTTCGACCAAAGTCGGGAAAAATGAAGAAATTACGCTTACGTCCTATTGTTCGATTTGATCGCTAGTACTTTTGTTTCAACATTAAACAACCAAAAGGTTGTTCTAATAACTAAATTAAAGTGTATTTTGAGTTCAATTGACTTTTTGTGAACGAATTACGACGATTCGTCTTTTCGGCCTGATTTTTAGCTGCACAAAAAACTGTTTCCGATCAGATTTTTTTCGATGTCATAATAATCGTATCGAAATTCTGGTTCGTTTCATATAATTGTTTTTAGATATCTTGATTTCGGAGCACTCCCTCCAATCCATTCGGTTACTCATAATTGTACCGAAAATCAAGTTAAACCCCTAATCTTTTGAATATTTCAATTACACTTCCAAATAAAACTACACTTAAAACCATATGAAATTATCTTCATTCCACCATTGAAAATTGACAAAAAAAAAAAGAAATTTCTTTTTTCGACCAAAGTCGGGAAAAATGAAGAAATTACGCTTACGTCCTATTGTTCGATTTGATCGCTAGTACTTTTGTTTCAACATTAAACAACCAAAAGGTTGTTCTAATAACTAAATTAAAGTGTATTTTGAGTTCAATTGACTTTTTGTGAACGAATTACGACGATTCGTCTTTTCGGCCTGATTTTTAGCTGCACAAAAAACTGTTTCCGAT
Organism: Diospyros lotus; assembly: GCF_014633365.1. Classification (NCBI taxonomy): domain Eukaryota; kingdom Viridiplantae; phylum Streptophyta; class Magnoliopsida; order Ericales; family Ebenaceae; genus Diospyros; species Diospyros lotus. The sequence goes on along the minus strand of NC_068346.1, from coordinate 21,600,583 downwards.
CAGATTTTTTTCGATGTCATAATAATCGTATCGAAATTCTGGTTCGTTTCATATAATTGTTTTTAGATATCTTGATTTCGGAGCACTCCCTCCAATCCATTCGGTTACTCATAATTGTACCGAAAATCAAGTTAAACCCCTAATCTTTTGAATATTTCAATTACACTTCCAAATAAAACTACACTTAAAACCATATGAAATTATCTTCATTCCACCATTGAAAATTGACAAAAAAAAAAAAGAAATTTCTTTTTTCGACCAAAGTCGGGAAAAATGAAGAAATTACGCTTACGTCCTATTGTTCGATTTGATCGCTAGTACTTTTGTTTCAACATTAAACAACCAAAAGGTTGTTCTAATAACTAAATTAAAGTGTATTTTGAGTTCAATTGACTTTTTGTGAACGAATTACGACGATTCGTCTTTTCGGCCTGATTTTTAGCTGCACAAAAAACTGTTTCCGATCAGATTTTTTTCGATGTCATAATAATCGTATCGAAATTCTGGTTCGTTTCATATAATTGTTTTTAGATATCTTGATTTCGGAGCACTCCCTCCAATCCATTCGGTTACTCATAATTGTACCGAAAATCAAGTTAAACCCCTAATCTTTTGAATATTTCAATTACACTTCCAAATAAAACTACACTTAAAACCATATGAAATTATCTTCATTCCACCATTGAAAATTGACAAAAAAAAAAAGAAATTTCTTTTTTCGACCAAAGTCGGGAAAAATGAAGAAATTACGCTTACGTCCTATTGTTCGATTTGATCGCTAGTACTTTTGTTTCAACATTAAACAACCAAAAGGTTGTTCTAATAACTAAATTAAAGTGTATTTTGAGTTCAATTGACTTTTTGTGAACGAATTACGACGATTCGTCTTTTCGGCCTGATTTTTAGCTGCACAAAAAACTGTTTCCGATCAGATTTTTTTCGATGTCATAATAATCGTATCGAAATTCTGGTTCGTTTCATATAATTGTTTTTAGATATCTTGATTTCGGAGCACTCCCTCCAATCCATTCGGTTACTCATAATTGTACCGAAAATCAAGTTAAACCCCTAATCTTTTGAATATTTCAATTACACTTCCAAATAAAACTACACTTAAAACCATATGAAATTATCTTCATTCCACCATTGAAAATTGACAAAAAAAAAAAAGAAATTTCTTTTTTCGACCAAAGTCGGGAAAAATGAAGAAATTACGCTTACGTCCTATTGTTCGATTTGATCGCTAGTACTTTTGTTTCAACATTAAACAACCAAAAGGTTGTTCTAATAACTAAATTAAAGTGTATTTTGAGTTCAATTGACTTTTTGTGAACGAATTACGACGATTCGTCTTTTCGGCCTGATTTTTAGCTGCACAAAAAACTGTTTCCGATCAGATTTTTTTCGATGTCATAATAATCGTATCGAAATTCTGGTTCGTTTCATATAATTGTTTTTAGATATCTTGATTTCGGAGCACTCCCTCCAATCCATTCGGTTACTCATAATTGTACCGAAAATCAAGTTAAACCCCTAATCTTTTGAATATTTCAATTACACTTCCAAATAAAACTACACTTAAAACCATATGAAATTATCTTCATTCCACCATTGAAAATTGACAAAAAAAAAAAGAAATTTCTTTTTTCGACCAAAGTCGGGAAAAATGAAGAAATTACGCTTACGTCCTATTGTTCGATTTGATCGCTAGTACTTTTGTTTCAACATTAAACAACCAAAAGGTTGTTCTAATAACTAAATTAAAGTGTATTTTGAGTTCAATTGACTTTTTGTGAACGAATTACGACGATTCGTCTTTTCGGCCTGATTTTTAGCTGCACAAAAAACTGTTTCCGATCAGATTTTTTTCGATGTCATAATAATCGTATCGAAATTCTGGTTCGTTTCATATAATTGTTTTTAGATATCTTGATTTCGGAGCACTCCCTCCAATCCATTCGGTTACTCATAATTGTACCGAAAATCAAGTTAAACCCCTAATCTTTTGAATATTTCAATTACACTTCCAAATAAAACTACACTTAAAACCATATGAAATTATCTTCATTCCACCATTGAAAATTGACAAAAAAAAAAAAAAATTTCTTTTTTCGACCAAAGTCGGGAAAAATGAAGAAATTACGCTTACGTCCTATTGTTCGATTTGATCGCTAGTACTTTTGTTTCAACATTAAACAACCAAAAGGTTGTTCTAATAACTAAATTAAAGTGTATTTTGAGTTCAATTGACTTTTTGTGAACGAATTACGACGATTCGTCTTTTCGGCCTGATTTTTAGCTGCACAAAAAACTGTTTCCGATCAGATTTTTTTCGATGTCATAATAATCGTATCGAAATTCTGGTTCGTTTCATATAATTGTTTTTAGATATCTTGATTTCGGAGCACTCCCTCCAATCCATTCGGTTACTCATAATTGTACCGAAAATCAAGTTAAACCCCTAATCTTTTGAATATTTCAATTACACTTCCAAATAAAACTACACTTAAAACCATATGAAATTATCTTCATTCCACCATTGAAAATTGACAAAAAAAAAAAGAAATTTCTTTTTTCGACCAAAGTCGGGAAAAATGAAGAAATTACGCTTACGTCCTATTGTTCGATTTGATCGCTAGTACTTTTGTTTCAACATTAAACAACCAAAAGGTTGTTCTAATAACTAAATTAAAGTGTATTTTGAGTTCAATTGACTTTTTGTGAACGAATTACGACGATTCGTCTTTTCGGCCTGATTTTTAGCTGCACAAAAAACTGTTTCCGATCAGATTTTTTTCGATGTCATAATAATCGTATCGAAATTCTGGTTCGTTTCATATAATTGTTTTTAGATATCTTGATTTCGGAGCACTCCCTCCAATCCATTCGGTTACTCATAATTGTACCGAAAATCAAGTTAAACCCCTAATCTTTTGAATATTTCAATTACACTTCCAAATAAAACTACACTTAAAACCATATGAAATTATCTTCATTCCACCATTGAAAATTGACAAAAAAAAAAAAGAAATTTCTTTTTTCGACCAAAGTCGGGAAAAATGAAGAAATTACGCTTACGTCCTATTGTTCGATTTGATCGCTAGTACTTTTGTTTCAACATTAAACAACCAAAAGGTTGTTCTAATAACTAAATTAAAGTGTATTTTGAGTTCAATTGACTTTTTGTGAACGAATTACGACGATTCGTCTTTTCGGCCTGATTTTTAGCTGCACAAAAAACTGTTTCCGATCAGATTTTTTTCGATGTCATAATAATCGTATCGAAATTCTGGTTCGTTTCATATAATTGTTTTTAGATATCTTGATTTCGGAGCACTCCCTCCAATCCATTCGGTTACTCATAATTGTACCGAAAATCAAGTTAAACCCCTAATCTTTTGAATATTTCAATTACACTTCCAAATAAAACTACACTTAAAACCATATGAAATTATCTTCATTCCACCATTGAAAATTGACAAAAAAAAAAAAAATTTCTTTTTTCGACCAAAGTCGGGAAAAATGAAGAAATTACGCTTACGTCCTATTGTTCGATTTGATCGCTAGTACTTTTGTTTCAACATTAAACAACCAAAAGGTTGTTCTAATAACTAAATTAAAGTGTATTTTGAGTTCAATTGACTTTTTGTGAACGAATTACGACGATTCGTCTTTTCGGCCTGATTTTTAGCTGCACAAAAAACTGTTTCCGATCAGATTTTTTTCGATGTCATAATAATCGTATCGAAATTCTGGTTCGTTTCATATAATTGTTTTTAGATATCTTGATTTCGGAGCACTCCCTCCAATCCATTCGGTTACTCATAATTGTACCGAAAATCAAGTTAAACCCCTAATCTTTTGAATATTTCAATTACACTTCCAAATAAAACTACACTTAAAACCATATGAAATTATCTTCATTCCACCATTGAAAATTGACAAAAAAAAAAAAGAAATTTCTTTTTTCGACCAAAGTCGGGAAAAATGAAGAAATTACGCTTACGTCCTATTGTTCGATTTGATCGCTAGTACTTTTGTTTCAACATTAAACAACCAAAAGGTTGTTCTAATAACTAAATTAAAGTGTATTTTGAGTTCAATTGACTTTTTGTGAACGAATTACGACGATTCGTCTTTTCGGCCTGATTTTTAGCTGCACAAAAAACTGTTTCCGATCAGATTTTTTTCGATGTCATAATAATCGTATCGAAATTCTGGTTCGTTTCATATAATTGTTTTTAGATATCTTGATTTCGGAGCACTCCCTCCAATCCATTCGGTTACTCATAATTGTACCGAAAATCAAGTTAAACCCCTAATCTTTTGAATATTTCAATTACACTTCCAAATAAAACTACACTTAAAACCATATGAAATTATCTTCATTCCACCATTGAAAATTGACAAAAAAAAAAAGAAATTTCTTTTTTCGACCAAAGTCGGGAAAAATGAAGAAATTACGCTTACGTCCTATTGTTCGATTTGATCGCTAGTACTTTTGTTTCAACATTAAACAACCAAAAGGTTGTTCTAATAACTAAATTAAAGTGTATTTTGAGTTCAATTGACTTTTTGTGAACGAATTACGACGATTCGTCTTTTCGGCCTGATTTTTAGCTGCACAAAAAACTGTTTCCGATCAGATTTTTTTCGATGTCATAATAATCGTATCGAAATTCTGGTTCGTTTCATATAATTGTTTTTAGATATCTTGATTTCGGAGCACTCCCTCCAATCCATTCGGTTACTCATAATTGTACCGAAAATCAAGTTAAACCCCTAATCTTTTGAATATTTCAATTACACTTCCAAATAAAACTACACTTAAAACCATATGAAATTATCTTCATTCCACCATTGAAAATTGACAAAAAAAAAAAGAAATTTCTTTTTTCGACCAAAGTCGGGAAAAATGAAGAAATTACGCTTACGTCCTATTGTTCGATTTGATCGCTAGTACTTTTGTTTCAACATTAAACAACCAAAAGGTTGTTCTAATAACTAAATTAAAGTGTATTTTGAGTTCAATTGACTTTTTGTGAACGAATTACGACGATTCGTCTTTTCGGCCTGATTTTTAGCTGCACAAAAAACTGTTTCCGATCAGATTTTTTTCGATGTCATAATAATCGTATCGAAATTCTGGTTCGTTTCATATAATTGTTTTTAGATATCTTGATTTCGGAGCACTCCCTCCAATCCATTCGGTTACTCATAATTGTACCGAAAATCAAGTTAAACCCCTAATCTTTTGAATATTTCAATTACACTTCCAAATAAAACTACACTTAAAACCATATGAAATTATCTTCATTCCACCATTGAAAATTGACAAAAAAAAAAAGAAATTTCTTTTTTCGACCAAAGTCGGGAAAAATGAAGAAATTACGCTTACGTCCTATTGTTCGATTTGATCGCTAGTACTTTTGTTTCAACATTAAACAACCAAAAGGTTGTTCTAATAACTAAATTAAAGTGTATTTTGAGTTCAATTGACTTTTTGTGAACGAATTACGACGATTCGTCTTTTCGGCCTGATTTTTAGCTGCACAAAAAACTGTTTCCGATCAGATTTTTTTCGATGTCATAATAATCGTATCGAAATTCTGGTTCGTTTCATATAATTGTTTTTAGATATCTTGATTTCGGAGCACTCCCTCCAATCCATTCGGTTACTCATAATTGTACCGAAAATCAAGTTAAACCCCTAATCTTTTGAATATTTCAATTACACTTCCAAATAAAACTACACTTAAAACCATATGAAATTATCTTCATTCCACCATTGAAAATTGACAAAAAAAAAAAAGAAATTTCTTTTTTCGACCAAAGTCGGGAAAAATGAAGAAATTACGCTTACGTCCTATTGTTCGATTTGATCGCTAGTACTTTTGTTTCAACATTAAACAACCAAAAGGTTGTTCTAATAACTAAATTAAAGTGTATTTTGAGTTCAATTGACTTTTTGTGAACGAATTACGACGATTCGTCTTTTCGGCCTGATTTTTAGCTGCACAAAAAACTGTTTCCGATCAGATTTTTTTCGATGTCATAATAATCGTATCGAAATTCTGGTTCGTTTCATATAATTGTTTTTAGATATCTTGATTTCGGAGCACTCCCTCCAATCCATTCGGTTACTCATAATTGTACCGAAAATCAAGTTAAACCCCTAATCTTTTGAATATTTCAATTACACTTCCAAATAAAACTACACTTAAAACCATATGAAATTATCTTCATTCCACCATTGAAAATTGACAAAAAAAAAAAAAAATTTCTTTTTTCGACCAAAGTCGGGAAAAATGAAGAAATTACGCTTACGTCCTATTGTTCGATTTGATCGCTAGTACTTTTGTTTCAACATTAAACAACCAAAAGGTTGTTCTAATAACTAAATTAAAGTGTATTTTGAGTTCAATTGACTTTTTGTGAACGAATTACGACGATTCGTCTTTTCGGCCTGATTTTTAGCTGCACAAAAAACTGTTTCCGATCAGATTTTTTTCGATGTCATAATAATCGTATCGAAATTCTGGTTCGTTTCATATAATTGTTTTTAGATATCTTGATTTCGGAGCACTCCCTCCAATCCATTCGGTTACTCATAATTGTACCGAAAATCAAGTTAAACCCCTAATCTTTTGAATATTTCAATTACACTTCCAAATAAAACTACACTTAAAACCATATGAAATTATCTTCATTCCACCATTGAAAATTGACAAAAAAAAAAAAAAATTTCTTTTTTCGACCAAAGTCGGGAAAAATGAAGAAATTACGCTTACGTCCTATTGTTCGATTTGATCGCTAGTACTTTTGTTTCAACATTAAACAACCAAAAGGTTGTTCTAATAACTAAATTAAAGTGTATTTTGAGTTCAATTGACTTTTTGTGAACGAATTACGACGATTCGTCTTTTCGGCCTGATTTTTAGCTGCACAAAAAACTGTTTCCGATCAGATTTTTTTCGATGTCATAATAATCGTATCGAAATTCTGGTTCGTTTCATATAATTGTTTTTAGATATCTTGATTTCGGAGCACTCCCTCCAATCCATTCGGTTACTCATAATTGTACCGAAAATCAAGTTAAACCCCTAATCTTTTGAATATTTCAATTACACTTCCAAATAAAACTACACTTAAAACCATATGAAATTATCTTCATTCCACCATTGAAAATTGACAAAAAAAAAAAAGAAATTTCTTTTTTCGACCAAAGTCGGGAAAAATGAAGAAATTACGCTTACGTCCTATTGTTCGATTTGATCGCTAGTACTTTTGTTTCAACATTAAACAACCAAAAGGTTGTTCTAATAACTAAATTAAAGTGTATTTTGAGTTCAATTGACTTTTTGTGAACGAATTACGACGATTCGTCTTTTCGGCCTGATTTTTAGCTGCACAAAAAACTGTTTCCGATCAGATTTTTTTCGATGTCATAATAATCGTATCGAAATTCTGGTTCGTTTCATATAATTGTTTTTAGATATCTTGATTTCGGAGCACTCCCTCCAATCCATTCGGTTACTCATAATTGTACCGAAAATCAAGTTAAACCCCTAATCTTTTGAATATTTCAATTACACTTCCAAATAAAACTACACTTAAAACCATATGAAATTATCTTCATTCCACCATTGAAAATTGACAAAAAAAAAAAAGAAATTTCTTTTTTCGACCAAAGTCGGGAAAAATGAAGAAATTACGCTTACGTCCTATTGTTCGATTTGATCGCTAGTACTTTTGTTTCAACATTAAACAACCAAAAGGTTGTTCTAATAACTAAATTAAAGTGTATTTTGAGTTCAATTGACTTTTTGTGAACGAATTACGACGATTCGTCTTTTCGGCCTGATTTTTAGCTGCACAAAAAACTGTTTCCGATCAGATTTTTTTCGATGTCATAATAATCGTATCGAAATTCTGGTTCGTTTCATATAATTGTTTTTAGATATCTTGATTTCGGAGCACTCCCTCCAATCCATTCGGTTACTCATAATTGTACCGAAAATCAAGTTAAACCCCTAATCTTTTGAATATTTCAATTACACTTCCAAATAAAACTACACTTAAAACCATATGAAATTATCTTCATTCCACCATTGAAAATTGACAAAAAAAAAAAGAAATTTCTTTTTTCGACCAAAGTCGGGAAAAATGAAGAAATTACGCTTACGTCCTATTGTTCGATTTGATCGCTAGTACTTTTGTTTCAACATTAAACAACCAAAAGGTTGTTCTAATAACTAAATTAAAGTGTATTTTGAGTTCAATTGACTTTTTGTGAACGAATTACGACGATTCGTCTTTTCGGCCTGATTTTTAGCTGCACAAAAAACTGTTTCCGATCAGATTTTTTTCGATGTCATAATAATCGTATCGAAATTCTGGTTCGTTTCATATAATTGTTTTTAGATATCTTGATTTCGGAGCACTCCCTCCAATCCATTCGGTTACTCATAATTGTACCGAAAATCAAGTTAAACCCCTAATCTTTTGAATATTTCAATTACACTTCCAAATAAAACTACACTTAAAACCATATGAAATTATCTTCATTCCACCATTGAAAATTGACAAAAAAAAAAAGAAATTTCTTTTTTCGACCAAAGTCGGGAAAAATGAAGAAATTACGCTTACGTCCTATTGTTCGATTTGATCGCTAGTACTTTTGTTTCAACATTAAACAACCAAAAGGTTGTTCTAATAACTAAATTAAAGTGTATTTTGAGTTCAATTGACTTTTTGTGAACGAATTACGACGATTCGTCTTTTCGGCCTGATTTTTAGCTGCACAAAAAACTGTTTCCGATCAGATTTTTTTCGATGTCATAATAATCGTATCGAAATTCTGGTTCGTTTCATATAATTGTTTTTAGATATCTTGATTTCGGAGCACTCCCTCCAATCCATTCGGTTACTCATAATTGTACCGAAAATCAAGTTAAACCCCTAATCTTTTGAATATTTCAATTACACTTCCAAATAAAACTACACTTAAAACCATATGAAATTATCTTCATTCCACCATTGAAAATTGACAAAAAAAAAAAAGAAATTTCTTTTTTCGACCAAAGTCGGGAAAAATGAAGAAATTACGCTTACGTCCTATTGTTCGATTTGATCGCTAGTACTTTTGTTTCAACATTAAACAACCAAAAGGTTGTTCTAATAACTAAATTAAAGTGTATTTTGAGTTCAATTGACTTTTTGTGAACGAATTACGACGATTCGTCTTTTCGGCCTGATTTTTAGCTGCACAAAAAACTGTTTCCGATCAGATTTTTTTCGATGTCATAATAATCGTATCGAAATTCTGGTTCGTTTCATATAATTGTTTTTAGATATCTTGATTTCGGAGCACTCCCTCCAATCCATTCGGTTACTCATAATTGTACCGAAAATCAAGTTAAACCCCTAATCTTTTGAATATTTCAATTACACTTCCAAATAAAACTACACTTAAAACCATATGAAATTATCTTCATTCCACCATTGAAAATTGACAAAAAAAAAAAAAGAAATTTCTTTTTTCGACCAAAGTCGGGAAAAATGAAGAAATTACGCTTACGTCCTATTGTTCGATTTGATCGCTAGTACTTTTGTTTCAACATTAAACAACCAAAAGGTTGTTCTAATAACTAAATTAAAGTGTATTTTGAGTTCAATTGACTTTTTGTGAACGAATTACGACGATTCGTCTTTTCGGCCTGATTTTTAGCTGCACAAAAAACTGTTTCCGATCAGATTTTTTTCGATGTCATAATAATCGTATCGAAATTCTGGTTCGTTTCATATAATTGTTTTTAGATATCTTGATTTCGGAGCACTCCCTCCAATCCATTCGGTTACTCATAATTGTACCGAAAATCAAGTTAAACCCCTAATCTTTTGAATATTTCAATTACACTTCCAAATAAAACTACACTTAAAACCATATGAAATTATCTTCATTCCACCATTGAAAATTGACAAAAAAAAAAAGAAATTTCTTTTTTCGACCAAAGTCGGGAAAAATGAAGAAATTACGCTTACGTCCTATTGTTCGATTTGATCGCTAGTACTTTTGTTTCAACATTAAACAACCAAAAGGTTGTTCTAATAACTAAATTAAAGTGTATTTTGAGTTCAATTGACTTTTTGTGAACGAATTACGACGATTCGTCTTTTCGGCCTGATTTTTAGCTGCACAAAAAACTGTTTCCGATCAGATTTTTTTCGATGTCATAATAATCGTATCGAAATTCTGGTTCGTTTCATATAATTGTTTTTAGATATCTTGATTTCGGAGCACTCCCTCCAATCCATTCGGTTACTCATAATTGTACCGAAAATCAAGTTAAACCCCTAATCTTTTGAATATTTCAATTACACTTCCAAATAAAACTACACTTAAAACCATATGAAATTATCTTCATTCCACCATTGAAAATTGACAAAAAAAAAAAGAAATTTCTTTTTTCGACCAAAGTCGGGAAAAATGAAGAAATTACGCTTACGTCCTATTGTTCGATTTGATCGCTAGTACTTTTGTTTCAACATTAAACAACCAAAAGGTTGTTCTAATAACTAAATTAAAGTGTATTTTGAGTTCAATTGACTTTTTGTGAACGAATTACGACGATTCGTCTTTTCGGCCTGATTTTTAGCTGCACAAAAAACTGTTTCCGATCAGATTTTTTTCGATGTCATAATAATCGTATCGAAATTCTGGTTCGTTTCATATAATTGTTTTTAGATATCTTGATTTCGGAGCACTCCCTCCAATCCATTCGGTTACTCATAATTGTACCGAAAATCAAGTTAAACCCCTAATCTTTTGAATATTTCAATTACACTTCCAAATAAAACTACACTTAAAACCATATGAAATTATCTTCATTCCACCATTGAAAATTGACAAAAAAAAAAAGAAATTTCTTTTTTCGACCAAAGTCGGGAAAAATGAAGAAATTACGCTTACGTCCTATTGTTCGATTTGATCGCTAGTACTTTTGTTTCAACATTAAACAACCAAAAGGTTGTTCTAATAACTAAATTAAAGTGTATTTTGAGTTCAATTGACTTTTTGTGAACGAATTACGACGATTCGTCTTTTCGGCCTGATTTTTAGCTGCACAAAAAACTGTTTCCGATCAGATTTTTTTCGATGTCATAATAATCGTATCGAAATTCTGGTTCGTTTCATATAATTGTTTTTAGATATCTTGATTTCGGAGCACTCCCTCCAATCCATTCGGTTACTCATAATTGTACCGAAAATCAAGTTAAACCCCTAATCTTTTGAATATTTCAATTACACTTCCAAATAAAACTACACTTAAAAGCATATGAAATTATCTTCATTCCACCATTGAAAATTGACAAAAAAAAAAAAGAAATTTCTTTTTTCGACCAAAGTCGGGAAAAATGAAGAAATTACGCTTACGTCCTATTGTTCGATTTGATCGCTAGTACTTTTGTTTCAACATTAAACAACCAAAAGGTTGTTCTAATAACTAAATTAAAGTGTATTTTGAGTTCAATTGACTTTTTGTGAACGAATTACGACGATTCGTCTTTTCGGCCTGATTTTTAGCTGCACAAAAAACTGTTTCCGATCAGATTTTTTTCGATGTCATAATAATCGTATCGAAATTCTGGTTCGTTTCATATAATTGTTTTTAGATATCTTGATTTCGGAGCACTCCCTCCAATCCATTCGGTTACTCATAATTGTACCGAAAATCAAGTTAAACCCCTAATCTTTTGAATATTTCAATTACACTTCCAAATAAAACTACACTTAAAACCATATGAAATTATCTTCATTCCACCATTGAAAATTGACAAAAAAAAAAAGAAATTTCTTTTTTCGACCAAAGTCGGGAAAAATGAAGAAATTACGCTTACGTCCTATTGTTCGATTTGATCGCTAGTACTTTTGTTTCAACATTAAACAACCAAAAGGTTGTTCTAATAACTAAATTAAAGTGTATTTTGAGTTCAATTGACTTTTTGTGAACGAATTACGACGATTCGTCTTTTCGGCCTGATTTTTAGCTGCACAAAAAACTGTTTCCGATCAGATTTTTTTCGATGTCATAATAATCGTATCGAAATTCTGGTTCGTTTCATATAATTGTTTTTAGATATCTTGATTTCGGAGCACTCCCTCCAATCCATTCGGTTACTCATAATTGTACCGAAAATCAAGTTAAACCCCTAATCTTTTGAATATTTCAATTACACTTCCAAATAAAACTACACTTAAAACCATATGAAATTATCTTCATTCCACCATTGAAAATTGACAAAAAAAAAAAAATTTTTTTTTTTTCGACCAAAGTCGGGAAAAATGAAGAAATTACGCTTACGTCCTATTGTTCGATTTGATCGCTAGTACTTTTGTTTCAACATTAAACAACCAAAAGGTTGTTCTAATAACTAAATTAAAGTGTATTTTGAGTTCAATTGACTTTTTGTGAACGAATTACGACGATTCGTCTTTTCGGCCTGATTTTTAGCTGCACAAAAAACTGTTTCCGATCAGATTTTTTTCGATGTCATAATAATCGTATCGAAATTCTGGTTCGTTTCATATAATTGTTTTTAGATATCTTGATTTCGGAGCACTCCCTCCAATCCATTCGGTTACTCATAATTGTACCGAAAATCAAGTTAAACCCCTAATCTTTTGAATATTTCAATTACACTTCCAAATAAAACTACACTTAAAACCATATGAAATTATCTTCATTCCACCATTGAAAATTGACAAAAAAAAAAAAGAAATTTCTTTTTTCGACCAAAGTCGGGAAAAATGAAGAAATTACGCTTACGTCCTATTGTTCGATTTGATCGCTAGTACTTTTGTTTCAACATTAAACAACCAAAAGGTTGTTCTAATAACTAAATTAAAGTGTATTTTGAGTTCAATTCAATTTACTTTTTGTGAACGAATTACGACGATTCGTGTTTTCGGCCTGATTTTAGCTGCACAAAAAACTATTTCCGATCAGATTTTTTTCGATGTCATAATAATCGTATCGAAATTCTGGTTCGATTCATATAATTGTTTTTAGATATCTTGATTTCGGAGCACTCCCTCCAATCCATTCGGTTACTCATAATTGTACCGAAAATCAAGTTAAACCCCTAATCTTTTGAATATTTCAATTACACTTCCAAATAAAACTACACTTAAAACCATATGAAATTATCTTCATTCCACCATTGAAAATTGACAAAAAAAAAAAGAAATTTCTTTTTTTTACCAAAGTCGGGAAAAATGAAGAAATTACGCTTACGTCCTATTGTTCGATTTGATCGCTAGTACTTTTGTTTCAACATTAAACAACCAAAAGGTTGTTCTAATAACTAAATTAAAGTGTATTTTGAGTTCAATTGACTTTTTGTGAACGAATTACGACGATTCGACTTTTCGGCCTGATTTTTAGCTGCACAAAAAACTGTTTCCGATCAGATTTTTTTCGATGTCATAATAATCGTATCGAAATTCTGGTTCGTTTCATATAATTTTTTTTAGATATCTTGATTTCGGAGCACTCCCTCCAATCCATTCGGTTACTCATAATTGTACCGAAAATCAAGTTAAACCCCTAATCTTTTGAATATTTCAATTACACTTCCAAATAAAACTACACTTAAAACCATATGAAATTATCTTCATTCCACCATTGAAAATTGACAAAAAAAAAAAGAAATTTCTTTTTTCGACCAAAGTCGGGAAAAATGAAGAAATTACGCTTACGTCCTATTGTTCGATTTGATCGCTAGTACTTTTGTTTCAACATTAAACAACCAAAAGGTTGTTCTAATAACTAAATTAAAGTGTATTTTGAGTTCAATTGACTTTTTGTGAACGAATTACGACGATTCGTCTTTTCGGCCTGATTTTTAGCTGCACAAAAAACTGTTTCCGATCAGATTTTTTTCGATGTCATAATAATCGTATCGAAATTCTGGTTCGTTTCATATAATTGTTTTTAGATATCTTGATTTCGGAGCACTCCCTCCAATCCATTCGGTTACTCATAATTGTACCGAAAATCAAGTTAAACCCCTAATCTTTTGAATATTTCAATTACACTTCCAAATAAAACTACACTTAAAACCATATGAAATTATCTTCATTCCACCATTGAAAATTGACAAAAAAAAAAAAGAAATTTCTTTTTTCGACCAAGTCGGGAAAAATGAAGAAATTACGCTTACGTCCTATTGTTCGATTTGATCGCTAGTACTTTTGTTTCAACATTAAACAACCAAAAGGTTGTTCTAATAAAAAAATTAAAGTGTATTTTGAGTTCAATTGACTTTTTGTGAACGAATTACGACGATTCGTCTTTTCGGCCTGATTTTTAGCTGCACAAAAAACTGTTTCCGATCAGATTTTTTTCGATGTCATAATAATCGTATCGAAATTCTGGTTCGTTTCATATAATTGTTTTTAGATATCTTGATTTCGGAGCACTCCCTCCAATCCATTCGGTTACTCATAATTGTACCGAAAATCAAGTTAAACCCCTAATCTTTTGAATATTTCAATTACACTTCCAAATAAAACTACACTTAAAACCATATGAAATTATCTTCATTCCACCATTGAAAATTGACAAAAAAAAAAAGAAATTTCTTTTTTCGACCAAAGTCGGGAAAAATGAAGAAATTACGCTTACGTCCTATTGTTCGATTTGATCGCTAGTACTTTTGTTTCAACATTAAACAACCAAAAGGTTGTTCTAATAACTAAATTAAAGTGTATTTTGAGTTCAATTGACTTTTTGTGAACGAAATTACGACGATTCGACTTTTCGGCCTGATTTTTAGCTGCACAAAAAACTGTTTCCGATCAGATTTTTTTCGATGTCATAATAATCGTATCGAAATTCTGGTTCGTTTCATATAATTGTTTTTAGATATCTTGATTTCGGAGCACTCCCTCCAATCCATTCGGTTTACTCATAATTGTACCGAAAATCAAGTTAAACCCCTAATCTTTTGAATATTTCAATTACACTTCCAAATAAAACTAACACTTAAAACCATATGAAATTATCTTCATTCCACCATTGAAAATTGACAAAAAAAAAAAGAAATTTCTTTTTTCGACCAAAGTCGGGAAAAAATGAAGAAATTACGCTTACGTCCTATTGTTCGATTTGATCGCTAGTACTTTTGTTTCAACATTAAACAACCAAAAGGTTGTTCTAATAACTAAATTAAAGTGTATTTTGTGTTCAATTGACTTTTTGTGAACGAATTACGACGATTCGACTTTTCGGCCTGATTTTAGCTGCACAAAAAAACTGTTTCCGGATCAGAATTTTTTCGATGTCATAATAAACGAAATCGAAATTCTGGTTCGTTTCATATATTGTTTTTTTAAGAAATATTCTTGATTTACGAGCACTCCCTCCAATCCATTCGGTTACTCATAATTGTACTGAAAAA